>NW_027207032.1:0-68000 GCF_032191515.1 Phaenicophaeus curvirostris | reverse complement strand
CCATAACATAACTTACCTTAACTTTCCATAACTTAACTTACCTTAACTTTCCATAACTTAACTTTCCATAACTTAACTTACCTTAACTTTCCATAACTTAACTTTCCATAACTTTCCATAACTTACCTTAACTTTCCATAACTTAACTTTCCATAACTTAACTTACCTTAACTTTCCATAACTTACCATACCTTAACTTTCCATACCATAACTTATCTTAACTTTCCATACCATAACTTACCTTAACTTTCCATAACTTACCATACCTTAACTTTCCATAACTTACCATACCTTAACTTTCCATATCATAACTTACCTTAACTTACCTTAACTTTCCGTACCATAACTTAACTTAACTTTCCATAAGTTACCATAACTTAACTTTCCATACCATAACTTACCTTAACTTTCCATAACTTACCATACCTTAACTTTCCATACCATAACTTACCTTAACTTTCCATACCATAACTTACCTTAACTTTCCGTAACTTACCATACCTTAACTTTCCATACCATAACTTACCTTAACTTTCCATAACTTACCATACCTTAACGTTCCATACCATAACTTACCTTAACATTCCATACCATAACTTACCTTAACTTTCCATAACTTACCATAGCTTAACTTTCCATACCATAACTTACCTTAACTTTCCATAACTTACCATACCTTAACTTTCCAGACCATAACTTTCCATAACTTACCATACCTTAACTTTCCGTACCATAACTTACCTTAACTTTCCATAACTTACCATACCTTAACTTTCCATAACATAACTTTCCATAACTTACCATACCTTAACTTTCCATAACATAACTTATCTTAACTTTCCATAACTTACCATACCTTAACTTTCCATACCATAACTTACCTTAACTTTCCATAACATACCATACCTTAACTTTCCATACCCTAACTTAACTTAACTTTCCATAACTTACCATACCCTAACTTACCTTAAATTTCCATAACTTACCATACCCTAACTTACCTTAACTTTCCATAACTTACCTTAACTTTCAATACCATAACTTACCTTAACGTTCCATACCATAACTTACCTTAACTTTCCATATCATAACTTACCTTAACTTTCCATAGCTTACCATAACTTAACTTTCCATACCATAACTTACCTTAACTTTCCATAACTTATCATAACTTAACTTTCCATACCATAACTTTCCATAACTTACCATACCTTAAGTTTCCATACCATAATTACCTTAACTTTCCATAACTTACCATACCTTAACTTTCCATATCATAACTTAGCTTAACTTTCCATAAATTACCACACCCTAACTTTCCATACCATAACTTACCTTAACTTTCCATAACTTACCATACCCTTACTTACCTTATCTTACCTTACCACACCTTAACTTTCCATAACTTACCATACCCTTACTTACCTTAACTTACCTTACCATACCTTAACTTTCCATAACTTACTATACCTTAACTTTCCATAACTTACCATACCCTAAATTACCTTAACTTACCTTACCATACCCTAACTTTCCATAACTTACCATAACCTTACTTACCTTAACTTACCTTATCATACCTGAACTTTCCTTAACTTACCATACCTTAACTTTCCATAACTTACCATACCCTAACTTACCTTAACTTTCCATAACTTAACTTACCTTAACTTTCCATACCCTAACTTACCTTAACTTTCCATAACTTAACTTACCTTAACTTTCCATAACTTACCTTAACTTAACTTAACTTTCCATAACTTAACTTACCTTAACTTTCCATAACTTACCTTAACTTACCGTAACTTTCCTTAACTTAACTTACCTTAACTTTGCATAACTTAACTTAACTTACCTTAACTTTCCATAACTTAACTTACCTTAACTTTCCATAACTTAACTTAACTTTCCATAACTTAACTTACCTTAACTTTCCATAACTTAACTTACCTTGAATTTCCATATCTTAACTTTCCAAAAATTCCATAACTTTCCATAACTTCACTTACCTTAACTTTCCATAACTTAACTTTCCATAACTTTCCATAAGTTAACTTAACTTAACTTACCATAACTTAACTTTCCATTACTTAACTTACCTTAACTTTCCATAACTTAACTTTCCATAACTTTCCATAACTTACCTTAACTTTCCGTAACTTAACTTTCCATAACTTAACTTACCTTAAATTTCCATAACTTACCATACCTAACTTACCTTAACTTTCCATAACTTAACTTACCTTGAATTTCCATATCTTAACTTTCCAAAAATTCCATAACTTTCCATAACTTCACTTACCTTAACTTTCCATAACTTAACTTTCCATAACTTTCCATAAGTTAACTTAACTTAACTTACCATAACTTAACTTTCCATTACTTAACTTACCTTAACTTTCCATAACTTAACTTTCCATAACTTTCCATAACCTTACCTTAACTTTCCGTAACTTAACTTTCCATAACTTAACTTACCTTAAATTTCCATAACTTACCATACCTAACTTACCTTAACTTTCCATAACTTAACTTTCCATAACTTTCCATAACTTACCTTAACTTTCCATAACTTGCCATAACTTTCCATAACTTTCCATAACATTCCATAACTTAACTTACCTAACTTACCTTAACTTTCCATAACTTTCCATAACTTAACTTACTTTAACTTTCCATAACTTAACTTACTTAACTTTCCATAACTTAACTTACCTTAACTTTCCAGAACTTTCCATAACATAACTTACCTTAACTTTCCATAACTTTCCATAATTTAACTTACCTTAACTTTCATAACTAAACTTTCCATAACTTTCCATAACTTAATTTTCCATAACTTAACTTACCTTAACTTTCCATAACTTAACTTTCCATAACTTTCCATAACTTTCCATAACTTAACTTACCTTAACTTTCCATAACTTAAATTTCCATAACTTAACTTACCTTAACTTTCCATAACTTAACTTTCCATAACTTACCTTAACTTTCCATAAATTAACTTTCCATAACTTACCTTAACTTTCCATAACTTAAGTTTCCATAACTTTCCATAACTTTCCATAACTTTCCATAACTTTCCATAACTTAACTTACCTTAACTTACCTTATCTTTCCATAACTTTCCATAACTTAACTTACCTTAACTTACCTTAACTTTCCATAACTTAACTTACCTAACTTTCCATAACTTTCCATAACTTTCCATAACTTAACTTTCCATAACTTTCCATAAATTTCCATAACTTATCTTACCTTAACTTTCCATAACTTACCATACCCTAACTTTCCATAACTTTCCATAACTTACCATACCTTAACTTTCCATAACTTACCATAACCTAACTTACCTTAACTTTCCATAACTTACCATAACATAACTTACCTTAACTTTCCATAACTTACCATACCTTAACTTTCCATAACTTACCATACACTAACTTACCTTAACTTTCCATAACTTACCATACCATAACTTACCTTAAATTTCCATAACTTACCATAACCTAACTTACCTTAACTTTCCATAACTTACCATACATTAACTTTCCATAACTTACCATACCTTAACTTTCCATAACTTACAATACCCTAACTTACCTTAACTTTCCATAACTTACCATACCTTAACTTTCCATAACTTACAATACCCTAACTTACCTTAACTTTCCATAACTTACCATACCTAACTTACCTTAACTTTCCATAACTTACCATACCTTAACTTTCCTTAACTTACCATACCCTAACTTTCCTTATCTTACCATACCACCCTAACTTACCTTAACTTTCCATAACTTACCACACCCTAACTTACCTTAACTTTCAATAACTTACCATACGCTAACTTACCTTAACTTTCCATAACTTACCATACCCTAACTTACCTTAACTTTCCATAACTTACCATACCCTAACTTGCCTTAAATTTCCATAACTTACCATACCCTAACTTAACTTGACTTTCCATAACTTACCATACCTTAACTTACCATACCCTAACTTACCTTAACTTTCCATAAGTTACCATACCTTAACTTTCCATAACTTACCATAACCTAACTTACCTTAACTTTTCATAACTTACCATACCCTAACTTACCTTAACTTTCAATAACTTACCATACCTTAACTTTCCATAACTTACCATACCCTAACTTACCTTAACTTTCCATAACTTACCATACCTTAACTTACCTTAACTTTCCATAACTTACCATACCTTAACTTTCCCTATCTTACCATACCCTAACTTACCTTAACTTTCCATAACTTACCATACCCTAACTTACCTTAAATTTCCATAACTTACCATACCCTAACTTACCTTAACTTTCCATAACTTACCTTAACTTACCTTAACTTTCCATACCATAACTTACCTTAACGTTCCATACCATAACTTACCTTAACTTTCCATAATTTACCATACCTTAACTTTCCATACCATAACTTTCCATATCTTACCATACCTTAACTTTCCATACCATAACTTACCTTAACTTTCCATAACTTACCATACCATAACTTACCTTAACTTTCCATAACTTACCATACCTTAACTTTCCATACCATAACTTACCTTAACTTTCCATAACTTACCATACCTCAACTTTCCATAACATAACTTTCCATAACTTACCATACCTTAACTTTCCATACCATAACTTACCTTAACTTTCCATAACTAACCATACCTTAACTTTCCATAGCATAACTTACCTTAAATTTCCATAACTTACCATACCTTAACTTTCCATACCATAACTTACCTTAACTTTCCATAACATACCATACCTTAACTTTCCATACCCTAACTTACCTTAACTTTCCATAACTTTCCATACCCTAACTTACCTTAAATTTCCATAACTTACCATACCCTAACTTACCTTAACTTTCCATAACTTACCATACCCTAACTTACCTTAACTTTCCAAAACTTACCATACCTTAACTTTCCATAACTTACCATACCCTAACTTACCTTAACTTTCCATAACTTACCTTAACTTACCTTAACTTTCCATACCATAACTTACCTTAACATTCCATACCATAACTTACCTTAACTTTCCATACCATAACTTACCATAACTTTCCATAGCTTTCCATACCTTAACTTTCCATACCATAACTTACCTTAACTTTCCATAACTTACCATAACTTAACTTTCCATACCATACCTTACCTTAACTTTCCATACCATAACTTACCTTAACTTTCCATATCTTACCATACCTTAACTTTCCATACCATAACTTACCTAAACTTTCCATAACTTACCATAACTTAACTTTCCATACCATACCTTACCTTAACTTTCCATACCATAACTTACCTAACTTTCCATACCATAACTTACCTTAACTTTCCATAACTTACCTTACCTTACCTTAACTTTCCATAACTTAACTTAACTTACCTTAACTTTGCATAACTTTCCTTAACTTACCATACCTTAACTTTCCATAACTTACCATACCCTAACTTACCTTAACTTTCCATAACTTAACTTACCTTAACTTTCCATACCCTAACTTACCTTAACTTTCCATAACTTAACTTACCTTAACTTTCCATAACTTAGCTTAACTTACCTTAACTTTCCATAACTTAACTTACCTTAACTTTCCATAACTTACCTTACCTTACCTTAACTTTCCATAACTTAACTTAACTTACCTTAACTTTGCATAACTTTCGATAACTTAACTTACCTTAACTTTCCATAACTTAACTTAACTTAACTTTCCATAACTTATCTTTCCATACCTTTCCATAACTTAACTTACCTTAACTTTCCATAAATTAACTTAACTTAACTTTCCATAACTTAACTTTCCATAAATTAACTTACCTTAACTTTCAATAACTTAACTTTCCATAAATTTCCATAACTTTCCATAACTTAACTTACCTTAACTTTCCATAACTAAACTTTCCATAACTTTCCATAACTTAACTTAACTTAACTTTCCATAACTTAACTTTCCATTACTTAACTTACCTTAACTTTCCATAACTTAACTTTCCATAACTTTCCATAACTTACCTTAACTTTCCGTAACTTAACTTTCCATAACTTAACTTACCTTAATTTCCATAACTTAACTTTCCATAACTTACCTTAAATTTCCATAACTTACCTTAAATTTCCATAACTTAACTTTCCATAACTTTCCATAACTTAACTTAACTTTCCATAACTTGCCATAACTTTCCATAACTTTCCATAACTTTCCATAACTTAACTTACCTTAACTTACATTAACTTTCCATAACTTTCCATAACTTAACTTACCTTAACTTTCCATGACTTAACTTACTTCAACTTTCCATAACTTAACTTACCTTAACTTTCCAGAACTTTCCATAACATAACTTACCTTAACTTTCCATAACTTTCCATAATTTAACTTACCTTAACTTTCCATAACTAAAATTTCCATAACTTTCCATAACTTAACTTTCCATAACTTAACTTACCTTAACTTTCCATAACTTAACTTTCCATAACTTTCCATAACTTTCCATAACTTAACTTACCTTAACTTTCCATAACTTAACTTTCCATAACTTAACTTACCTTAACTTTCCATACCTTAACTTTCCATAACTTACCTTATCTTTCCATAAATTAACTTTCCATAACTTACCTTAACTTTCCATAACTTAAGTTTCCATAACTTTCCATAACTTTCCATAACTTTCCTTAACTATCCATAACTTAACTTACCTTAACTTAACTTAACTTTCCATAACTTAACTTACCTTAACTTTCCATAACTTAACTTACCTTAACTTTCCATAACTTTCCATAACTTTCCATAACTTAACTTTCCATAACTTTCCATAATTTTCCATAACTTAACTTACCTTAACTTTCCATAACTTACCATACCCTAACTTTCCATAACTTTCCATACCTTACCATACCTTAACTTTCCATAACTTACCATACCCTAACTTACCTTAACTTTCCATAACTTACCATAACATAACTTACCTTAACTTTCCATAACTTACCATACCTTAACTTTCCAAAACTTACAATACACTATCTTACCTTAACTTTCCATAACTTACTTACCATAACTTACCTTAAATTTCCATAACTTACCATACCCTAACTTACCTTAACTTTCCATAACTTACCATACATTAACTTTCCATAACTTACTATACCTTAACTTTCCATAACTTACCATACCCTAACTTAACTTAACTTTCCATAACTTAGCATACCTTAACATTCCTTAACTTACCATACCCTAACTTACCTTAACTTTCCATAACTTACAACACCCTAACTTACCTTAACTTTCAATAACTTACCTTACCCTAACTTAGCTTAACTTTCCATAACTTACCATACCCTAACTTACCTTAACTTTCCATAACTTACCATACCTTAACTTTCCGTACCATACCTTACCTTAACTTTCCATACCATAACTTAACTTAACTTTCCATAACTTACCATACCTTAACTTTCCAAACCATAACTTACCTTAACTTTCCATATCTTAACATAGCCTAACTTACATTAATTTTCCGTAACTTTCCATACCCTATCTTACCTTAACTTTCCATAACTTAACATACCCTAACTTACATTAATTTTCCTTAAATTACCATACCCTAACTTACCTTAACTTTCCATAACTTACCATACCCTTACTTACCTTAACATACCTTACCATAACTTAACTTTCCATAACTTAACTTACCTTAACTTTCCATAACTTACCATACCCTAAAATACCTAAACTTACCTTACCATACCCTAACTTTCCATAACTTACCATACCCTTATTACCTTAACTTACCTTACCATACCTTAACTTTCCATAACTTACCATACCCTAAATTACCTTAACTTACCTTACCATACCCTAACTTTCCATAAATTACCATACCCTTACTTACCTTAACTTACCTTATCATACCTTAACTTTCCTTAACTTACCATACCCTAACTTTCCATAACTTACCATACCCTAACTTACCTTAACTTTCCATAACTTAACTTAACTTACCTTTCCATACCCTAACTTACCTTAACTTTCCATAACTTAACTTACCTTAACTTTCCATAACTTACCTTAACTTACCTTAACTTTCCATAACTTAACTTACCTTAACTTTCCATAACTTAACTTAACATACCTTAACTTTCCATAACTTTCCTTAACATAACTTACCTTAGCTTTCCATAACTTATCTTTCCATACCTTTCCATAACTTAACTTAACTTAACTTTCCATAACTTAACTTACATTACCTCTCCGTAACTTAACTTTCCATATCTTAACTTACCTTAACTTTCCATAACTTAACTTTCCATAAATTTCCATAACTTTCAATAACTTAACTTACCTTAACTTTCCATAACTAAACTTTCCATAACTTTCCATAACTTAACTTTCAATAACCTTCCATAACTTTCCATAACTTAACTTACCTTAACTTTCCATAACTTAACTTTCCATAACTTTCCATAACTTTCCATAACTTAACTTTCCATAACTTTCCATAACTTTCCATAACTTAACTTACCTTAACTTTCCATAACTTAACTTACCTTAACTTTCCAGAACTTTCCATAACTTAACTTAACTTAACTTTCCATAACTTACCATACTTTAACTTTCCATAACTTAACATACCTTAACTTTCCATAACTTACCATAACCTAACTTTCCATAACTTACCATACCCTATCTTTCCTTAACTTCCCATAACTTACCAAACCTTAACTTTCCATAACTTACCATACCTTAACATTCCATAACTTACCATACCCTAACTTACCTTAACTTTCCATAACTTACCATACCTTAACTTTCCATAACTTACCATACCCTATCTTTCCTTAACTTCCCATAACTTACCAAACCTTAACTTTCCATAACTTACCATACCTTAACATTCCATAACTTACTATACCCTAACTTACCTTAACTTTCCATAACTTACCATACCTTAACTTTCCAGAACTTACCATACCCTAACTTACCTTAACTTTCCATTTACTTACCATACCATAAATTACCTTAACTTTCCATAACTTACCATACCTTAACTTTCCATAACTTACCCATACCTTAACTTTCCATATCTTTCCATAAATTACCATGCCCTAACTTACCTTAAATTTCCATAACTTACCATACCCTAACTTAACTTTCCATAACTTACCATAACTTAACTTTCCATAACTTACCATAACCTAACTTACCTTAACTTTCCATAACTTACCATACCCTATCTTACCTTAACTTTCCATAACTTACCATACCTTAACTTTCCATAACTTACCATACCCTAACTTACCTTAACTTTCCATAACTTAGCATACCTTATCATTCCATAACTTACCATACCCTAACTTACCTTAAATTTTCATAACTTACCATACCCTAACTTATCTTAACTTTCCATAACTTAACTTACCTTAACTTTCCATAACTTACCTTAACTTACCTTAACTTTCCATACCATAACTTACCTTAACTTTCGATAACTTACCATACATTAACTTTCCATAACTTACCATACCCTAAATTACCTTAACTTACCTTACCATACCCTAACTTTCCATAACCTACCATACCCTTACTTACCTTAACTTACCTTACCATACCTTTACTTTCCATAACTTAACATACCCTAACTTTCCATAATTTACCATACCCTTACTTACCTTAAATTACCTTACCATACCTTAACTTTCCATAACCTACCATACCTTAAATTTCCATAACTTAGCACACCCTAAATTACCTTAACTTACCTTACCATACCCTAACTTTCCATAACTTACCATACCCTAATTTTCCTTAACTTTCCAAAACTTACCATACCTTCTCTTTCCATAACTTTCCATACCCTAACTTACCTTAACTTTCCATAACTTACCATACCTTAACTTTCCATAACTTACCATACCCTAACTTACCTTAATTTTCCATAACTTACCATACCTTAACTTTCCATAACTTACCATATCTAAACTTTCCATAACTTACCATACCATAACTTACCTTAACTTTCCATACCATAACTTACCTTCACTTTCCATACCATAACTTACCTTAACTTACCTTAACTTTCCATACCATAACTTACCTTAACTTTCCATACCATAACTTACCTTAACTTACCTTAACTTTCCATACCATAACTTACCTTAACTTTCCATAACTTACCATACCTTAACTTCCCATACCATAACATACCTTAACTTACCTTAACTTTCTATACCATAACTTAACTCAACTTTCCATAACTTACCATAACTTAACTTTCCATACCATAACTTAACTTAACTTTCCATAACTTACCATACCTTAACTTTCCATACCATAACTTACCTTAACTTTCCATAACTTACCATACCTTTACTTTCCATACCATAACTTACCTTAACTTTCCATAACTTACCATACCTTAACTTTCCATAACATAACTTACCTTAACTTTCCATAACTTACCATACCTTAACTTTCCATACCATAACTTGCCATAACTTACCATACCTTAACTTTCCATAACCTAACTTACCTTAACTTTCCATAACTTACCATACCTTAACTTTCCATACCATAACTTTCCATAACTTACCATACCTTAACTTTCCATACCATAACTTACCTTAACTTTCCATAACATACCATAACTTAACTTTCTATAACTTAACTCTACCTTAAATTTCCATAACTTAACTTAACTTACCTTAACTTTCCATAACTTTTCATAACTTTCCATAACATTCCATAGCTTTCCATAAGTTAACTTTCCATAACTTTCCATAACTTTCCATAACTTAACTTACCTTAACTTTCCATAACTTAACTTTCCATAACTTTCCATAACTTTCCATAACTTAACTTACCTTAACTTTCCTTAACTTAACTTTCCATAACTTTCCATAACTTTCCATAACTTTCCATAACTTTCCATAACTTAACTTTCCATTACTTTCCATAACTTTCCATAACTTTCCATAACTTTCCATAACTTTCCATAACTTAACTTACCTTAACTTACCTTAACTTTCCATAACTTTACTTTCCATAACTTAACATACCTTAACTTTCCATAACTTTCCATAACTGTCCATTACTTAACTTACCTTAACTTTCCATAACTTTCCATAACTTTCCATAACTTAACTTACCTTAACTTACCTTAACTTACCTTAACTGTCCGTAACTTTCCGTAACTTTCCGTAACTTTCCATAACTTAACTTTCCATAACTTTCCATAACTTAACTTTCCATAACTTTCCGTAACTTTCCGTAACTTTCCATAACTTAACTTTCCGTAACTTTCCTTAACTTTCCATAACTTAACTTTCCATAACTTTCCGTAACTTTCCGTAATTTTCCATAACTTATCTTTCCATAACTTTTCGTAACTTACCTTAACTTTCCATACCATAACTTTCCGAAACTTTCCTTAACTTAACATTCCATAACTTTCCGTAACTTACCTTAACTTTCCATACCATAACTTACCTTAACTTTCCATAACTTAACTTTCCATAACTTTCCGTAACTTACCTTAACTTTCCATAACTTAACTTACCTTAACTTTCCATACCTTAACTTTCCATAACTTACCTTATCTTTCCATAAATTAACTTTCCATAACTTACCTTAACTTTCCATAACTTAAGTTTCCATAACTTTCCATAACTTTCCATAACTTTCCTTAACTATCCATAACTTAACTTACCTTAACTTAACTTAACTTTCCATAACTTAACTTACCTTAACTTTCCATAACTTAACTTACCTTAACTTTCCATAACTTTCCATAACTTTCCATAACTTAACTTTCCATAACTTTCCATAATTTTCCATAACTTAACTTACCTTAACTTTCCATAACTTACCATACCCTAACTTTCCATAACTTTCCATACCTTACCATACCTTAACTTTCCATAACTTACCATACCCTAACTTACCTTAACTTTCCATAACTTACCATAACATAACTTACCTTAACTTTCCATAACTTACCATACCTTAACTTTCCAAAACTTACAATACACTATCTTACCTTAACTTTCCATAACTTACTTACCATAACTTACCTTAAATTTCCATAACTTACCATACCCTAACTTACCTTAACTTTCCATAACTTACCATACATTAACTTTCCATAACTTACTATACCTTAACTTTCCATAACTTACCATACCCTAACTTAACTTAACTTTCCATAACTTAGCATACCTTAACATTCCTTAACTTACCATACCCTAACTTACCTTAACTTTCCATAACTTACAACACCCTAACTTACCTTAACTTTCAATAACTTACCTTACCCTAACTTAGCTTAACTTTCCATAACTTACCATACCCTAACTTACCTTAACTTTCCATAACTTACCATACCTTAACTTTCCGTACCATACCTTACCTTAACTTTCCATATCATAACTTACCTTAACTTTCCATAGCTTACCATAACTTAACTTTCCATACCATAACTTACCTTAACTTTCCATAACTTATCATAACTTAACTTTCCATACCATAACTTTCCATAACTTACCATACCTTAAGTTTCCATACCATAATTACCTTAACTTTCCATAACTTACCATACCTTATCTTTCCATATCATAACTTAGCTTAACTTTCCATAAATTACGACACCCTAACTTTCCATACCATAACTTACCTTAACTTTCCATAACTTACCATACCCTTACTTACCTTATCTTACCTTACCACACCTTAACTTTCCATAACTTACCATACCCTTACTTACCTTAACTTACCTTACCATACCTTAACTTTCCATAACTTACCATACCTTAACTTTCCATAACTTACCATACCCTAAATTACCTTAACTTACCTTACCATACCCTAACTTTCCATAACTTACCATACCCTTACTTACCTTAACTTACCTTATCATACCTGAACTTTCCTTAACTTACCATAACCTTAACTTTCCATAACTTACCATACCCTAACTTACCTTAACTTTCCATAACTTAACTTACCTTAACTTTCCATACCCTAACTTACCTTAACTTTCCATAACTTAACTTACCTTAACTTTCCATAACTTACCTTAACTTAACTTAACTTTCCATAACTTAACTTACCTTAACTTTCCATAACTTACCTTAACTTACCGTAACTTTCCTTAACTTAACTTACCTTAACTTTGCATAACTTAACTTAACTTACCTTAACTTTCCATAACTTAACTTACCTTAACTTTCCATAACTTAACTTAACTTTCCATAACTTAACTTACCTTAAATTTCCATAACTTAACTTACCTTGAATTTCCATATCTTAACTTTCCAAAAATTCCATAACTTTCCATAACTTCACTTACCTTAACTTTCCATAACTTAACTTTCCATAACTTTCCATAAGTTAACTTAACTTAACTTTCCATAACTTAACTTTCCATTACTTAACTTACCTTAACTTTCCATAACTTAACTTTCCATAACTTTCCATAACTTACCTTAACTTTCCGTAACTTAACTTTCCATAACTTAACTTACCTTAAATTTCCATAACTTAACTTTCCATAACTTACCTTAACTTTCCATAACTTAACTTTCCATAACTTTCCATAACTTACCTTAACTTTCCATAACTTGCCATAACTTTCCATAACTTTCCATAACATTCCATAACTTAACTTACCTAACTTACCTTAACTTTCCATAACTTTCCATAACATTCCATAACTTAACTTACCTAACTTACCTTAACTTTCCATAACTTTCCATAACTTAACTTACCTTAACTTTCCATAACTTAACTTACCTTAACTTTCCATAACTTAACTTACCTTAACTTTCCAGAACTTTCCATAACATAACTTACCTTAACTTTCCATAACTTTCCATAATTTAACTTACCTTAACTTTCCATAACTAAACTTTCCATAACTTAACTTTCCATAACTTACCTTAACTTTCCATAAATTAACTTTCCATAACTTACCTTAACTTTCCATAACTTAAGTTTCCATAACTTTCCATAACTTTCCATAACTTTCCATAACTTTCCATAACTTAACTTACCTTAACTTACCTTATCTTTCCATAACTTTCCATAACTTAACTTACCTTAACTTACCTTAACTTTCCATAACTTAACTTACCTTAACTTTCCATAACTTTCCATAACTTTCCATAACTTAACTTTCCATAACTTTCCATAAATTTCCATAACTTATCTTACCTTAACTTTCCATAACTTACCATACCCTAACTTTCCATAACTTTCCATAACTTACCATACCTTAACTTTCCATAACTTACCATAACCTAACTTACCTTAACTTTCCATAACTTACCATAACATAACTTACCTTAACTTTCCATAACTTACCATACCTTAACTTTCCATAACTTACCATAC
Source organism: Phaenicophaeus curvirostris (assembly GCF_032191515.1). Lineage (NCBI taxonomy): Eukaryota > Metazoa > Chordata > Aves > Cuculiformes > Cuculidae > Phaenicophaeus > Phaenicophaeus curvirostris. The sequence continues at coordinate 53,570 of NW_027207032.1, read as the reverse complement.
ACTAACTTACCTTAACTTTCCATAACTTACCATACCATAACTTACCTTAAATTTCCATAACTTACCATAACCTAACTTACCTTAACTTTCCATAACTTACCATACATTAACTTTCCATAACTTACCATACCTTAACTTTCCATAACTTACAATACCCTAACTTACCTTAACTTTCCATAACTTACCATACCTTAACTTTCCATAACTTACAATACCCTAACTTACCTTAACTTTCCATAACTTACCATACCTAACTTACCTTAACTTTCCATAACTTACCATACCTTAACTTTCCTTAACTTACCATACCCTAACTTTCCTTATCTTACCATACCACCCTAACTTACCTTAACTTTCCATAACTTACCACACCCTAACTTACCTTAACTTTCAATAACTTACCATACGCTAACTTACCTTAACTTTCCATAACTTACCATACCCTAACTTACCTTAACTTTCCATAACTTACCATACCCTAACTTGCCTTAAATTTCCATAACTTACCATACCCTAACTTAACTTGACTTTCCATAACTTACCATACCTTAACTTACCATACCCTAACTTACCTTAACTTTCCATAAGTTACCATACCTTAACTTCCCATACCATAACATACCTTAACTTACCTTAACTTTCTATACCATAACTTAACTCAACTTTCCATAACTTACCATAACTTAACTTTCCATACCATAACTTAACTTAACTTTCCATAACTTACCATACCTTAACTTTCCATACCATAACTTACCTTAACTTTCCATAACTTACCATACCTTTACTTTCCATACCATAACTTACCTTAACTTTCCATAACTTACCATACCTTAACTTTCCATAACATAACTTACCTTAACTTTCCATAACTTACCATACCTTAACTTTCCATACCATAACTTGCCATAACTTACCATACCTTAACTTTCCATAACCTAACTTACCTTAACTTTCCATAACTTACCATACCTTAACTTTCCATACCATAACTTTCCATAACTTACCATACCTTAACTTTCCATACCATAACTTACCTTAACTTTCCATAACATACCATAACTTAACTTTCTATAACTTAACTCTACCTTAAATTTCCATAACTTAACTTAACTTACCTTAACTTTCCATAACTTTTCATAACTTTCCATAACATTCCATAGCTTTCCATAAGTTAACTTTCCATAACTTTCCATAACTTTCCATAACTTAACTTACCTTAACTTTCCATAACTTAACTTTCCATAACTTTCCATAACTTTCCATAACTTAACTTACCTTAACTTTCCTTAACTTAACTTTCCATAACTTTCCATAACTTTCCATAACTTTCCATAACTTTCCATAACTTAACTTTCCATTACTTTCCATAACTTTCCATAACTTTCCATAACTTTCCATAACTTTCCATAACTTAACTTACCTTAACTTACCTTAACTTTCCATAACTTTACTTTCCATAACTTAACATACCTTAACTTTCCATAACTTTCCATAACTGTCCATTACTTAACTTACCTTAACTTTCCATAACTTTCCATAACTTTCCATAACTTAACTTACCTTAACTTACCTTAACTTACCTTAACTGTCCGTAACTTTCCGTAACTTTCCGTAACTTTCCATAACTTAACTTTCCATAACTTTCCATAACTTAACTTTCCATAACTTTCCGTAACTTTCCGTAACTTTCCATAACTTAACTTTCCGTAACTTTCCTTAACTTTCCATAACTTAACTTTCCATAACTTTCCGTAACTTTCCGTAATTTTCCATAACTTATCTTTCCATAACTTTTCGTAACTTACCTTAACTTTCCATACCATAACTTTCCGAAACTTTCCTTAACTTAACATTCCATAACTTTCCGTAACTTACCTTAACTTTCCATACCATAACTTACCTTAACTTTCCATAACTTAACTTTCCATAACTTTCCGTAACTTACCTTAACTTTCCATAACTTAACTTACCTTAACTTTCCATACCTTAACTTTCCATAACTTACCTTATCTTTCCATAAATTAACTTTCCATAACTTACCTTAACTTTCCATAACTTAAGTTTCCATAACTTTCCATAACTTTCCATAACTTTCCTTAACTATCCATAACTTAACTTACCTTAACTTAACTTAACTTTCCATAACTTAACTTACCTTAACTTTCCATAACTTAACTTACCTTAACTTTCCATAACTTTCCATAACTTTCCATAACTTAACTTTCCATAACTTTCCATAATTTTCCATAACTTAACTTACCTTAACTTTCCATAACTTACCATACCCTAACTTTCCATAACTTTCCATACCTTACCATACCTTAACTTTCCATAACTTACCATACCCTAACTTACCTTAACTTTCCATAACTTACCATAACATAACTTACCTTAACTTTCCATAACTTACCATACCTTAACTTTCCAAAACTTACAATACACTATCTTACCTTAACTTTCCATAACTTACTTACCATAACTTACCTTAAATTTCCATAACTTACCATACCCTAACTTACCTTAACTTTCCATAACTTACCATACATTAACTTTCCATAACTTACTATACCTTAACTTTCCATAACTTACCATACCCTAACTTAACTTAACTTTCCATAACTTAGCATACCTTAACATTCCTTAACTTACCATACCCTAACTTACCTTAACTTTCCATAACTTACAACACCCTAACTTACCTTAACTTTCAATAACTTACCTTACCCTAACTTAGCTTAACTTTCCATAACTTACCATACCCTAACTTACCTTAACTTTCCATAACTTACCATACCTTAACTTTCCGTACCATACCTTACCTTAACTTTCCATACCATAACTTAACTTAACTTTCCATAACTTACCATACCTTAACTTTCCAAACCATAACTTACCTTAACTTTCCATATCTTAACATAGCCTAACTTACATTAATTTTCCGTAACTTTCCATACCCTATCTTACCTTAACTTTCCATAACTTAACATACCCTAACTTACATTAATTTTCCTTAAATTACCATACCCTAACTTACCTTAACTTTCCATAACTTACCATACCCTTACTTACCTTAACATACCTTACCATAACTTAACTTTCCATAACTTAACTTACCTTAACTTTCCATAACTTACCATACCCTAAAATACCTAAACTTACCTTACCATACCCTAACTTTCCATAACTTACCATACCCTTATTACCTTAACTTACCTTACCATACCTTAACTTTCCATAACTTACCATACCCTAAATTACCTTAACTTACCTTACCATACCCTAACTTTCCATAAATTACCATACCCTTACTTACCTTAACTTACCTTATCATACCTTAACTTTCCTTAACTTACCATACCCTAACTTTCCATAACTTACCATACCCTAACTTACCTTAACTTTCCATAACTTAACTTAACTTACCTTTCCATACCCTAACTTACCTTAACTTTCCATAACTTAACTTACCTTAACTTTCCATAACTTACCTTAACTTACCTTAACTTTCCATAACTTAACTTACCTTAACTTTCCATAACTTAACTTAACATACCTTAACTTTCCATAACTTTCCTTAACATAACTTACCTTAGCTTTCCATAACTTATCTTTCCATACCTTTCCATAACTTAACTTAACTTAACTTTCCATAACTTAACTTACATTACCTCTCCGTAACTTAACTTTCCATATCTTAACTTACCTTAACTTTCCATAACTTAACTTTCCATAAATTTCCATAACTTTCAATAACTTAACTTACCTTAACTTTCCATAACTAAACTTTCCATAACTTTCCATAACTTAACTTTCAATAACCTTCCATAACTTTCCATAACTTAACTTACCTTAACTTTCCATAACTTAACTTTCCATAACTTTCCATAACTTTCCATAACTTAACTTTCCATAACTTTCCATAACTTTCCATAACTTAACTTACCTTAACTTTCCATAACTTAACTTACCTTAACTTTCCATAACTTAACTTACCTTAACTTTCCAGAACTTTCCATAACTTAACTTAACTTAACTTTCCATAACTTACCATACTTTAACTTTCCATAACTTAACATACCTTAACTTTCCATAACTTACCATAACCTAACTTTCCATAACTTACCATACCCTATCTTTCCTTAACTTCCCATAACTTACCAAACCTTAACTTTCCATAACTTACCATACCTTAACATTCCATAACTTACCATACCCTAACTTACCTTAACTTTCCATAACTTACCATACCTTAACTTTCCATAACTTACCATACCCTATCTTTCCTTAACTTCCCATAACTTACCAAACCTTAACTTTCCATAACTTACCATACCTTAACATTCCATAACTTACTATACCCTAACTTACCTTAACTTTCCATAACTTACCATACCTTAACTTTCCAGAACTTACCATACCCTAACTTACCTTAACTTTCCATTTACTTACCATACCATAAATTACCTTAACTTTCCATAACTTACCATACCTTAACTTTCCATAACTTACCATACCTTAACTTTCCATATCTTTCCATAAATTACCATGCCCTAACTTACCTTAAATTTCCATAACTTACCATACCCTAACTTAACTTTCCATAACTTACCATACCTTAACTTTCCATAACTTACCATAACCTAACTTACCTTAACTTTCCATAACTTAGCATACCTTATCATTCCATAACTTACCATACCCTAACTTACCTTAAATTTTCATAACTTACCATACCCTAACTTATCTTAACTTTCCATAACTTAACTTACCTTAACTTTCCATAACTTACCTTAACTTACCTTAACTTTCCATACCATAACTTACCTTAACTTTCGATAACTTACCATACATTAACTTTCCATAACTTACCATACCCTAAATTACCTTAACTTACCTTACCATACCCTAACTTTCCATAACCTACCATACCCTTACTTACCTTAACTTACCTTACCATACCTTTACTTTCCATAACTTAACATACCCTAACTTTCCATAATTTACCATACCCTTACTTACCTTAAATTACCTTACCATACCTTAACTTTCCATAACCTACCATACCTTAAATTTCCATAACTTAGCACACCCTAAATTACCTTAACTTACCTTACCATACCCTAACTTTCCATAACTTACCATACCCTAATTTTCCTTAACTTTCCAAAACTTACCATACCTTCTCTTTCCATAACTTTCCATACCCTAACTTACCTTAACTTTCCATAACTTACCATACCTTAACTTTCCATAACTTACCATACCCTAACTTACCTTAATTTTCCATAACTTACCATACCTTAACTTTCCATAACTTACCATATCTAAACTTTCCATAACTTACCATACCATAACTTACCTTAACTTTCCATACCATAACTTACCTTCACTTTCCATACCATAACTTACCTTAACTTACCTTAACTTTCCATACCATAACTTACCTTAACTTTCCATACCATAACTTACCTTAACTTACCTTAACTTTCCATACCATAACTTACCTTAACTTTCCATAACTTACCATACCTTAACTTCCCATACCATAACATACCTTAACTTACCTTAACTTTCTATACCATAACTTAACTCAACTTTCCATAACTTACCATAACTTAACTTTCCATACCATAACTTAACTTAACTTTCCATAACTTACCATACCTTAACTTTCCATACCATAACTTACCTTAACTTTCCATAACTTACCATACCTTTACTTTCCATACCATAACTTACCTTAACTTTCCATAACTTACCATACCTTAACTTTCCATAACATAACTTACCTTAACTTTCCATAACTTACCATACCTTAACTTTCCATACCATAACTTGCCATAACTTACCATACCTTAACTTTCCATAACCTAACTTACCTTAACTTTCCATAACTTACCATACCTTAACTTTCCATACCATAACTTTCCATAACTTACCATACCTTAACTTTCCATACCATAACTTACCTTAACTTTCCATAACATACCATAACTTAACTTTCTATAACTTAACTCTACCTTAAATTTCCATAACTTAACTTAACTTACCTTAACTTTCCATAACTTTTCATAACTTTCCATAACATTCCATAGCTTTCCATAAGTTAACTTTCCATAACTTTCCATAACTTTCCATAACTTAACTTACCTTAACTTTCCATAACTTAACTTTCCATAACTTTCCATAACTTTCCATAACTTAACTTACCTTAACTTTCCTTAACTTAACTTTCCATAACTTTCCATAACTTTCCATAACTTTCCATAACTTTCCATAACTTAACTTTCCATTACTTTCCATAACTTTCCATAACTTTCCATAACTTTCCATAACTTTCCATAACTTAACTTACCTTAACTTACCTTAACTTTCCATAACTTTACTTTCCATAACTTAACATACCTTAACTTTCCATAACTTTCCATAACTGTCCATTACTTAACTTACCTTAACTTTCCATAACTTTCCATAACTTTCCATAACTTAACTTACCTTAACTTACCTTAACTTACCTTAACTGTCCGTAACTTTCCGTAACTTTCCGTAACTTTCCATAACTTAACTTTCCATAACTTTCCATAACTTAACTTTCCATAACTTTCCGTAACTTTCCGTAACTTTCCATAACTTAACTTTCCGTAACTTTCCTTAACTTTCCATAACTTAACTTTCCATAACTTTCCGTAACTTTCCGTAATTTTCCATAACTTATCTTTCCATAACTTTTCGTAACTTACCTTAACTTTCCATACCATAACTTTCCGAAACTTTCCTTAACTTAACATTCCATAACTTTCCGTAACTTACCTTAACTTTCCATACCATAACTTACCTTAACTTTCCATAACTTAACTTTCCATAACTTTCCGTAACTTACCTTAACTTTCCATACCATAACTTACCTTAACTTTCCATAACTTAACTTTCCATAACTTTCCGTAACTTACCTTAACTTTCCATACCATAACTTACCTTAACTTTCCATAACTTAACTTTCCATAACTTTCCGTAACTTAACTTAACTTTCCATAACTTAACTTTCCATAACTTTCCGTAACTTACCTTAACTTTCCATAACTTAACTTTCCATAACTTTCCGTAACTTACCTTAACTTTCCATAACTTAACTTTCCATAACTTTCCGTAACTTAACTTAACTTTCCATAACTTAACTTTCCATAACTTTCCGTAACTTACCTTAACTTTCCGTAACTTAACTTTCCATAACTTAACTTTCCATAACTTTCCGTAACTTACCTTAACTTTCCGTAACTTAACTTTCCATAACTTAACTTACCTTAACTTTCCGTAACTTACCTTAACTTTCCGTAACTTACCTTAACTTTCCGTAACTTAACTTTCCGTAACTTACCTTAACTTACCTTAACTTACCTTAACTTTCCGTAACTTTCTGTAACTTACCTTAACTTACCTTAACTTACCTTAACTTACCTTAACTTTCCGTAACTTACCTTAACTTTCCGTAACTTACCTTAACTTACCTTAACTTACCGTAACTTTACGTGCCTTGCCTTGCATTGCCTTGCCTTGCCTTGCCGTGCCGTGCCGTGCCGTGCCGTGCCTTGCCGTGCCGTGCCGAGCCGTGCCTTACGTTGCCTTGCTTTACGTTGCCTTACCGTACGTTGCCTTGCTTTACGTTGCGTTGCTTTACGTTGCCTTACGTTGGTTTACGTTGCCTTGCCTTACGTTGCCTTGCTTTACGTTGCCTTGATTTACGTTGCTTTACGTTGCTTTACGTTGCCTTGCTTTACGTTGCCTTGCTTTACATTGCCTTGCTTTACGTTGCTTTACGTTGCTTTACGTTGCCTTGCTTTACGTTGCCTTGCTTTATGTTGCTTTAAGTTGCTTTAGGTTGCCTAGCTTTACGTTGCTTTACGTTGCTTTACGTTGTCCTCCTTTACGTTGCCTTGCTTTACATTGCTTTAAGTTGCCTTGCTTTACGTTGCCTTGCTTTACGTTGCTTTACGTTGCCTTGCTTTACGTTGCTTTAGGTTGCTTTACGTTGCCTTCCTTTACGTTGCCTTGCTTTACGTTGCTTTATGTTGCCTTGCTTTACGTTGCCTTGCTTTACGTTGCTTTACGTACCCTTGCTTTACGTTGCCTTGCTTTACGTTACTTTACGTTGCCTTGCTTTACGTTTCCTTGCTTTACGTTGCCTTAATTTACGTAGCCTTGCTTTATGTTGCTTTACGTTACTTTACGTTGCCGTGCTTTACGTTGCTTTACGTTGCTTTACGTTGCCTTGCTTTACGTTGCCTTGCTTTACGTTGCTTTACGTTGCTTTACTTTGCCTTGCTTTACGTTGCTTTACGTTGCCTTGCTTTACGTTGCCTTGCTTTACGTTGCTTTAGGTTGCTTTACGTTGCCTTGCTTTACGTTGCCTTGCTTTACGTTGCTTTACGTAGACTTGCTTTACGTTGCCTTGCTTTACGTTGCTTTACTTTGCTTTACGTTGCCTCGGTTTACGTTGCCTTGCTTTATGTTACTTTACGTTGACTTGCTTTACGTTGCCTTGCTATACGTTGCTTTACGTTCCCTTGCTTTATGTTGCCTTGCTTTACGTTGCCTTGCTTTACGTTGCTTTACGTTGCTTTACGTTGCCTTGCTTTACGTTTCCTTGCTTTACTTTGCCTTGCTTTAAGTAGCCTTGCTTTATGTTGCTTTAGGTTGCTTTACGTTGCCGTGCTTTACATTGCTTTACGTTGCTTTACGTTGCCTTGCTTTACGTTGCCTTGCTTTACGTTGTTTTACGTTGCTTTACGTTGCCTTGCTTTACGTTGCCTTGCTTAACGTTGCTTTACATTGCTTTACGTTGCCTTCCTTTACGTTGCCTTGTTTTACGTTGCTTTACGTTGCTTTACGTTGCCTTGCTTTACATTGTTTACGTTGCTTTAAGTTTCCTTGCGTTACGTTGCTTTACGTTGCTTTACGTTGCTTTACGTTGCCTTGCTTTACGTTTCCTTGCTTTACATTGCTTTACGTTGCTTTATGTTGCCTTGCTTTACGTTGCCTTGCTTTACATTGCTTTAAGTTGCTTTACGTTGCCTAGCTTTACGTTGCTTTACGTTGCTTTACGTTGCCTTGCTTTACGTTGCCTTGCTTTACATTGCTTTAAGTTTCCTTGCTTTACGTTGCTTTACGTTGCCTTGCTTTACGTTGCTTTACGTTGCTTTACCTTGCCTTGCTTTACGCTTCCTTTCTTTACGTAGCCTTGCTTTACGTTGCCTTGCTTTATGTTGTTTTACGTTGCTTTACGTTGCCGTGCTTTATGTTGCTTTACGTTGCTTTACGTTGCCTTGCTTTACGTTGCTTTACGTTGCTTTACGTTGCCTTGCTTTACGTTGCGTTGCTTTACTTTGCTTTAAGTTGCTTTATGTTGCCTTGCTTTACGTTGCCTTGCTTTACGTTGATTTACGTTGCTTTACGTTGCCTTGCTTTATGTTGCCTTGCTTTACGTTGCTTTACGTTGCTTTACATTGCCTTGTTTTACGTTGCTTTACGTTGCTTTACTTTGTCTTGCTTTATGTTGCTTTACGTTGCCTTGCTTTACGTTGCTTTACGTTGCTTTACGTTGCCTTGCTTTACATTGCTTTACGTTGCTTTACGTTGCCTTGCTTTACGTTGCTTTACGTTGCTTTAAGTTGCCTTGCTTTACGTTGCCTTGCTTTACGTTGCCTTGCTTTATGTTGCTTTACGTTGCCTTGCTTTACGTTGCCCTGCTTTACGTTGCTTTACGTTGCCTTGCTTTACGTTGCCTTGCTTTACGTTGCCTTGCTTTACGTTGCTTTACGTTGCCTTGCTTTACGTTGCCTTGCTTTACGTTGCTTTACGTTGCCTTGCTTTACGTTGCTTTACGTTGCTTTACGTTGCCTTGCTTTACGTTGCCTTGCTTTACGTTGCTTTACATTGCTTTACGTTGCCTTGCTTTACGTTGCCTTGTTTTACGTTGCTTTACGTTGCTTTACGTTGCCTTGCTTTACGTTGCCTTCCTTTACGTTGCTTTACATTGCTTTACGTTGCCTTGCTTTATGTTGCTTTATGTTGCTTTATGTTGCCTTGCTTTATGTTGCCTTGCTTTATGTTGCTTTACGTTGCTTTACGTTGCTTTACGTTGCCTTGCTTAACGTTGCCTTGCTTTACGTTGCTTTACGTTGCTTTACGTTGCCTTGATTTACGTTGCTTTACGTTGCTTTATGTTGCCTTGCTTTACGTTGCCTTGCTTTACGTTGCTTTACGTTGCTTTACGTTGCCTTGCTTTACGTTGCTTTACGTTGCTTTACATTGCTTTATGTTGCCTTGCTTTACGTTGCCTTACGTTGCTTTACGTCGCCTTGCTTTACATTGCCTTGCTTTAGGTTGCCTTGATTTATGTTGCTTTACGTTGCTTTACGTTGCCTTGCTTTACGTTGCCTTGCTTTACGTTGCTTTACGTTGCCTTGCTTTACCTTGCCGTGATTTACGTTGCTTTACTTTGCTTTACGTTGCCTAGCTTTACGTTGCTTTAAGTTGCTTTACGTTGCCTTGCTTTACGTTGCCTTGCTTTACATTGCTTTACTTTGCCTTGCTTTACGTTGCCTTGCTTTACGTTGCTTTACGTTGCCTGTCTTTACGTTGCCTTGCTTTACGTTGCTTTACATTGCTTTACATTGCCTTGCTTTACTTTGCCTTGCTTTACGTTGCTTTACGTTGCCTTGCTTTACGTTGCCTTGCTTTACGTTACTTTACGTTGCCTTGCTTTACGTTGCATTGCTTTACGTTGCTTTACGTTGCTTTACGTTGCCTTGCTTTAAGTTGCCTTGCTTTACGTTGCTTTACGTTGCCTTGCTTTACGTTGCTTTATGTTGCTTTACGTTGCCTTGCTTTATGTTGCCTTGCTTTACGTTGCCTTGCTTTACGTTGCTTTACGTTGCTTTACGTTGCCGTGCTTTACGTTGCTTTACGTTGCTTTACGTTGCCTTGCTTTACGTTGCTTTACGTTGCTTTACGTTGCCTTGCTTTGCTTTGCTTTACGTTGCTTTACGATGCCTTGCTTTACGTTGCCTTGCTTTACGTTGCTTTACGTTGCTTTACGTTGCCTTGCTTTACGTTGCCTTGATTTACGTTGCTTTACTTTGCTTTACATTGCCTTGCTTTACGTTGCAATGCTTTACGTTGCCTTGCTTTACGTTGCTTTACGTTGCCTTGCTTTACATGGCTTTACGTTGCCTTGCTTTACGTTGCTTTACGTTGCTTTACGTTGCCTTGCTTTACATTGCTTTACGTTGCTTTACGTTGCCTTGCTTTACGTTGCTTTACGTTGCCTTGCTTTACATTGCTTTACATTGACTTGCTTTACGTTGCCTTGATTTACGTTGCTTTACGTTGCCTTGCTTTACGTTGCCTTGCTTTACGTTGCTTTACGTTGCCTTGCTTTATGTTGCCTTGCTTTACGTTGCTTTACGTTGCCTTGCTTTACGTTGCCTTGCTTTACGTTGCTTTACGTTGCCTTGCTTTACGTTGCCTTGCTTTACGTTGCCTTGCTTTACGTTGCTTTACGTTGCTTTATGTTGCCTTGCTTTACGTTGCCGTGCTTTACGTTGCTTTATGTTGCTTTACGTTGCCTTGCTTTACGTTGCCTTGCTTTACGTTGCTTTACGTTGCTTTACTTTGCCTTGCTTTACGTTGCTTTACGTTGCCTTGCTTTACGTTGCCTTGCTTTACGTTGCTTTAGGTTGCTTTACGTTGCCTTGCTTTACGTTGCCTTGCTTTACGTTGCTTTACGTAGCCTTGCTTTACGTTGCCTTGCTTTACGTTGCTTTACTTTGCTTTACGTTGCCTCGGTTTACGTTGCCTTGCTTTATGTTACTTTACGTTGACTTGCTTTACGTTGCCTTGCTATACGTTGCTTTACGTTCCCTTGCTTTATGTTGCCTTGCTTTACGTTGCCTTGCTTTACGTTGCTTTACGTTGCTTTACGTTGCCTTGCTTTACGTTTCCTTGCTTTACTTTGCCTTGCTTTATGTTGCCTTGCTTTATGTTGCTTTACGTTGCATTACGTTGCTTTACGTTGCCTTGCTTTACGTTGCTTTACGTTGCTTTATGGGTCCTTGCTTTACGTTGCTTTACGTTGGTTTACGTTGCCTTGCTTTACGTTGCCTTGCTTTACGTTGCTTTACGTTGCTTTATGTTGCCTTGCTTTACGTTGCCTTGCCTCGCCTCGCCTCGCCTCGCCTCCCCTCGCCTCGCCTCGCCTCGCCACGTTGCTTTACGTTGCTTTACGTTGCCTTACTTTACGTTGCCTTGCTTTACGTTGCTTTACGTTGCTTTACGTCGCCTTGCTTTAAGTCGCCTTGCTTTACGTTGCCTTGCTTTACGTTGCTTTACTTTGCTTTACGTTGCCTTGCTTTACGTTGCTTTACGTTGCCTTGCCTCGCGTCGCCTCCCCTCGCCTCTCCAAGTTGCTTTACGTTGCTTTACGTTTCCTTGCTTTACGTTGCCTTGCTTTACGTTGCTTTACGTTGCTTTACGTTGCTTTACATTGCCTTGCTTTACGTTGCCTTGCTTTACGTTGCTTTACGTTGCTTTACGTTGCCTTGCTTTACGTTGCCTTGCTTTACGTTGCTTTACGTTGCTTTACGTTGCCTTGCTTTACGTTGACTTGCTTTACGTTGCTTTACGTTGCTTTACGTTGCCTTGCTTTACGTTGCTTTGCTTTACGTTTCTTTACGTTGCTTTACGTTGCCTTGCTTTACGTTGCTTTACGTTGCCTTGCTTTACGTTGCCTTCCTTTACGTTGCTTTACGTTGCTTTACGTTGCCTTGCTTTACGTTGCTTTACGTTGCTTTACGTTGCCTTGCTTTACGTTGCTTTACGTTGCTTTACGTTGCCTTGCTTTACGTTGCTTTACGTTGCTTTACGTTACCTTGCTTTACGTTGCCTTGCTTTACGTTGCATTACGTTGCTTTACGTTGCCTTGCTTTACGTTGCCTTGCTTTACGTTGCTTTACGTATCTTTAAGTTGCCTTGCTTTACATTGCCTTGCTTTACGTTGCTTTACGTTGCTTTACGTTGCCTTGCTTTACATTGTTTTACATTGCTTTACGTTGCTTTACGTTGCCTTGCTTTACGTTGCTTTATGTTGCTTTACGTTGCCTTGCTTTACGTTGCCTTGCTTTACGTTGCTTTACCTTGCTTTACGTTGCCTTGCTTTACGTTGCTTTACGTTGCTTTATGTTGCTTTACTTTTCCTTGTTTTACGTTGCTTTACGTTGCTTTACGTTGCCTTCCTTTACGTTGCCTTGCTTTACGTTGCTTTACGTTGCTTTACGTTGCTTTACATTCCTTGCTTTATGTTGCCTTGTTTACGTTGCTTTACGTTGCGTTGCTTTACGTTGCCTTGCTTTACGTTGCCTTGTTTTAAGTTGCCTTGCTTTACGTTGCCTTGCTTTACGTTTCTTTACGTTGCCTTGCTTTATGTTGCCTTGCTTTACGTTGCTTTACGTTGCCTTGCTTTACGTTGCCTTGCTTTACGTTGCTTTAGGTTGATTTACGTTGCCTTGCTTTACGTTGCCTTGCTTTACGTTGCTTTACGTTGCTTTACGTTGCTTTAAGTTGCCTTGCTTTACGTTGCCTTGCTTTACGTTGCCTTGCTTTACGTTGCTTTACGTTGCTTTACGTTGCCTTGCTTTACATTGCCTTGCTTTACGTTGCTTTACGTTGCTTTACGTTGCCTTGCTTTACGTTGCCTTGCTTTACGTTGCTTTACGTTGCCTTGCTTTACGTTGCCTTGTTTTCCGTTGCTTTACGTTCCTTTACGTTGCCTTGCTTTACGTTGCCTTGCTTTACGTTGCTTTACGTTGCTTTATGTTGCCTTGCTTTACGTTGCTTTACGTTGCTTTACGTTGCCTTGCTTTATGTTGCCTTGCTTTATGTTGCTTGACGTTGCTTTACGTTGCTTTACGTTGCCTTTCTTTACGTTGCTTTACGTTGCCTTGCTTTACGTTGCCTTGCTTTACGTTGCTTTACGTTGCTTTACGTTGCCTTGCTTTACGTTGCCTTGCTTTACGTTGCTTTACGTTGCTTTACGTTGCCTTGCTTTACGTTGCCTTGCTTTACGTTGCCTTGCTTTACGTTGCTTTACGTTGCTTTATGTTGCCTTGCTTTACGTTGCCTTGCTTTACGTTGCTTTACGTTGCTTTACCTTGCCTTGCTTTACGTTGCTTTACCTTGCCTTGCTTTACGTTGCCTTGTTTTCCGTTGCTTTACGTTGCTTTACGTTGCCTTGCTTTACGTTGCCTTCCTTTACGTTGCCTTGCTTTACGTTGCTTTACGTTGCCTTGCTTTACGTTGCCTTGCTTTACGTTGCTTTACGTACCCTTGCTTTACGTTGCCTTGCTTTACGTTACTTTACGTTGCCTTGCTTTACGTTTCCTTGCTTTACGTTGCCTTAATTTACGTAGCCTTGCTTTATGTTGCTTTACGTTACTTTATGTTGCCTTGCTTTATGTTGCTTTACGTTGCTTTACGTTGCTTTACGTTGACTGCTTTACGTTGCCTTGCTTTACGTTGCTTTACGTTGCTTTACGTTGCTTTATGGGTCCTTGCATTACGTTGCTTTACGTTGCTTTACGTTTCCTTGCTTTACGTTGTAGGACAGGATTTGGCTAGCTTCAGGAAGACCCCCAGCAGGGACCAGTTGATAAAGGAGGATGTGCTGGATGTGCTGGAACTTGGTCGCCGCAGGCCTTGGGAAGAGCGAGATAAGGCTTTTGTTTAGAAGGAACAAAAGAGTCTGGCTATGTGAGGATGAGCACAGGTGTCTGTGGTTGTGAGACAGTCACCTTGATAAGAGGGACTATTGTTGTTACTGAAGGAAGTACATGTTTGAAAAAAGCTTTTTTGTATTAACCAATCTGTGATTGCCTAGTTTGGTGTGGGGACCAATCGGTTTGAGACACGCTTCTTGTAGCTAGTATAAATATGTCTGAAGAACACAATAAAATTGACACTTTTTGCTTGTATCAAGTATTGTCCCGTCTCTCAATCGCGGCAAATTGGTGACCCCGACGTGATACCGACGTGATTGCCAAGGGTCAGAGAACCACCTATCTGGTGGCATGCCACGAGTTCCACAGAACGTTGAATGAGCTGCTGAAAGGAAGCAGGAACCGGCCGGTAAATAATCCCTCTGGAGCATAGAGGTGAGCTGTGGGAAACGGGAAAATGGGGAACCAGGCTTCTTCCCCTGAAAGAGACGTATATGAACTTATGAAAGCCCTTCTTCAAAAGCAAGGGAAAAATATCTCTGGGCATGATCTTAAAGTAATACTTAAATGGGTACAGGCGAAAATACCCACCATAACTGCATCCCCTATCTTTACGCGGGAACTTTGGGATGATGTGGGGATGAAACTGTGGGATGCTACGATAGAGAAAAAAGAAGGAGCGAAAAAGCTGAGGGCTCCCTGGCAGAAAGTTTTTGAAGCGTCAAAGGCGCATGTCGGCTCAAAAAAGCAGAGCGATAATTTCGAGCCGAGTGCAGGATCGTCAACAATTGTACTAACCCCTCACCCCCCTAAACTGGCTGCGCTTGCCTCTGCAACCCCCGACGGGAGGGCCGACTATCCCTTTGATCCGGGTCCGATAGACAACGACAAGGAGCCCGATCGCCCCCCTCACTGTCCCTCAGACCAACGGGTGCAACTCAGGAGGGAGGCACAGCAGCGTTTCAATTTCTCCCCGCCTGCTGTGCCTCCCTCCTGAGTTGCACCCGTTGGTCCTGCCGGACAGTGAGGGGGGCGATCGGGGCTCCTTGTCGTTGGTCTATCGGACCACGGATCAAAGGGACCCAAGGCGCCTACTAGTCGAGCCCTCCAGCTCCCGCGGAGCGGCTCGGCCGCGGGGGGGGCCTCTGCCCTGGGCTGGGGTGTGAGTGGTGCCTGCTGCTACCGCAAAAACCCGAGCAGTTTCAGCATTGCAGAAGGGACTGTTAAGAGATACGATAAGAAATGGCTCAATTACCTAAAACAACAGCTAGGATCATTTACCTATCAAGCAGAGCATTTTAAAAGACACTGCCACACGCAACGCCAGGAGAGAGGGCCTAAAATCTGCCCTTGGTGTGGAAAGGGCAAACATTTTACCTGATGGTGTAAATCAAAATGGGATAAGAATGGGACAGTATTGTCAGAAAACCAGGAGCAAAGCATGGTTCAGAGGCACGTACCAACACAGACGCCTCCGCAGCGAGCAGCAGCTCTCACCTCAGAGCAAGAACCAGAGGCAGCACCGAGATAGATGTGATCGCCACCATCGCAGCAGTGCTGCAATCGTCTGCACTTCACACAATACCACGGAATGTAAAAGGACCATTGGAGGGTGGTTTTACTAACTTGTAATTTGAATGATTGTCAATAATTCGATTGGGAATCTTTGTTTTACCTGGGGTCATTGATGTAGGCTGTACTGGAATAATTTAAGCAAGGATATGGATGCTGTCTCCACTAGTGTTATGAACACCATTTCCACTAGTATTAATACCAACAGATAGCTGGATAGTGTATTTAATTTTGTTCAAAGCAGGTGTATTCCAAGCTGACTCTGTAAAGCGTGGCTCACAAGGATTTGAGTCCATAAGAATCCCTGAAATACATTTGGCTTAGTCTACAAACTCAGCCTCTTATGTTGAAGTGTAGTGTAACCCTTAGTTGTGCACATTCCACTAATCTTGTGGGGGGAGAGATGTGTTAAATGCAATGGGAATAGATATGGGAATTATGAACGAGTGAAAAAATTGGGTACATTTCAAAACTTAGTGAAGGAGCAAATAGATCACGGGCATACAGTCCCATTTAATAGTGCTTGGAACACACCTGTATTGGTGATAAAAAAGAAATCTGGAAAATGGCGTTATTCACATGATTTTTCTAGACAAACTACAAGAGGCCTTAAATAAGCAGGCAGACAATATCACCGCTAGATAAGTGTTGCTTAAACAATTAGCCTTAAAGAATGTAAAGATGGACTTAGTGCACTGTTAACTGAATTTTCACCTGTTACAAAGATTGCTTGTTTTACCAGAATTGACTGATTCCAACTTTACGAGAGCGATGCAAGTAATAGTCTGGATGTCTATGCCTTCTGACTTTATATCAAAGGGCACTAGAATCACTCATCTGATTTGTTTTTCAGCAATTGTACCCCATGAAGAGACAGAGGCTGTGGTTCAACTGAGCAGTCCATGATTCTATCAATGCAGAAACTACAAAAGTCTACCATAAGTGAAATATTTGTTAGACAATCGATATAAGCCTTATTAGATAATGCATCTATATATTTTAAGTGTTGTATGTTCCCGGTACCATGTGTAGATTAAATATCCGTAGCGTGGAAAAATTGTGGATCCAGTAGTGATAACCAATGTTGTATGAATGTATTCAGCTAGCTGAGAAATGAGTGGTCGTGTGCATATGCGTGTATGTTTGAAGTACTTCAAACGTTTGTAAGACTTAGAAATTGGCTTTGATTAACCTTGAAAATATATCTCTGGGACCTTTCAATCTCAAATGTCCACTAAGCCGGCAAACAGGTAGATTTACCTGGGGATCTTTGGAATGAAAGGCTTCAGAAGAAAAAGTTTTAAAATACCTAGCAAAACATGCAGCTATATGTGTGTGAGTGCCCCCCCCCCCCCTTCTCCTTCCTTTCTAAGTTTTTTTTCTTTCAGCCTTTAAGAAGTCCAGAGGAGTTAAAGGTGTTATTTCTCTAGGGGAATGTTGTGAGAATACTCTGCATTCCAATGTCGCTCATCAGCAGCTACTGGGTCCTAGTGCAGACAACCTTTAAGGGATAATTGAGGCAATGATAGAGGAAAATTCAAAAGCTTCATTACAAATTATTGAGTGGATATTTTGCCACACTAACCCCCAAAAACCATAGTCACTAGATTTGAAATGATTACAACGATAAGAAAAGAAGTGTTCAATTATTAGGCCAAGACTCGACAATTATTTATATCCCAATGACAAAAGAATATACTAATTAGTGCATGGCAAATATTTTGAATTTACAAATAGATCTAATAGATTATCCAGGAAGTATTGATATCCATTTACTAAGTCATGTCATTATTGAATGTACTCATCAAGTAGTAAAAACATTGTTAGCAAAACAGAAAAGGGGGGAATCAGGAGAGACACTGTAAAACAGATTGATAAAGGTGCAATATGTAATAAATTTTTTGCAATTAGCAGGAGATGATAAAATTGTGCCGAAGTTGAAGCATATACAAACCATGTCATCAAAATTAGAGCAAATATAAGACAATGTGGAAGTGCTATTGAAAAACAGTTATTATGGGCAATGGACAGGTCTGTGTAAGCTACTAACATGGAAACGAGGTTAAGCTTGTGTTTTAACAGATACAGGACCACTTTGGGCACCTACGAGGTGGATCAAGCCCGCATTGCTGCTTGACAACTGTTGAGCCCCGAACACGAAAGCAGTCGACAAGAATGAGGAAGACTTAACATTATGGATGCTCTTAATCTTATGGGTGGTAGTTAAAGGATATCCTTGGGTGATCGATTCTCGAAAGAATGGGTGGATAACAAGATGGGTATGAGAACTGTTGGTCAAAAGAATGTTGTAAAAATGATTGTGTATATTTTGGTGGTCTTTATTCTTTTACTACTCTTTTTGCCATGCTTATTACAATGCCTGCAAGGACTAATGGCGCGTTCTATAAAGAAGATTCTTGTTGTGCAACAGGAAGGGGGAGATGTAGGACAGGATTTGGCTAGCTTCAGGAAGACCCCCAGCAGGGACCAGTTGATAAAGGAGGATGTGCTGGATGTGCTGGAACTTGGTCGCCGCAGGCCTTGGGAAGAGCGAGATAAGGCTTTTGTTTAGAAGGAACAAAAGAGTCTGGCTATGTGAGGATGAGCACAGGTGTCTGTGGTTGTGAGACAGTCACCTTGATAAGAGGAACTATTGTTGTTACTGAAGGAAGTACATGTTTGAAAAAAGCTTTTTTGTATTAACCAATCTGTGATTGCCTAGTTTGGTGTGGGGACCAATCGGTTTGAGACACGCTTCTTGTAGCTAGTATAAATATGTCTGAAGAACACAATAAAATTGACACTTTTTGCTTGTATCAAGTATTGTCCCGTCTCTCAATCGCGGCATTACGTTGCCTTGCTTTACGTTGCTTTACGTTGCTTTACGTTGCTTTACGTTGCCTTGCTATACGTTGCTTTGCCTCGCCTCGCCTCACCTCGCCTCGCCTCGCCACGTTGCTTTACGTTGCTTAATGTTGCCTTCCTTTACGTTGCCTTGCTTTACGTTGCTTTACGTTGCTTTACGTTGCCTTGCTTTACATTGCCTTGCCTCGCCTCGCCTCACCACGCCTCGCCTCGCCACGTTGCTTTACGTTGCTTTACGTTGCCTTGCTTTACGTTTCCTTGCTTTACATTGCTTTACGGTGCTTTACGTTGCCTTGCTTTACGTTGCCTTACTTTACGTTGCTTTACGTTGCTTTATGTTGCCTTGCTTTACGTTGCTTTACGTTGCTTTACGTTGCCTTGCTTTATGTTGCCTTGCTTTATGTTGCTTTACGTTGCTTTACGTTGCCTTGCCTCGCGTCGCCTCCCCTCGCCTCTCCAAGTTGCTTTACGTTGCTTTACGTTGCCTTGCTTTACGTTGCCTTGCTTTACGTTGCTTTACGTTGCTTTACGTTGCTTTACATTGCCTTGCCTTACGTTGCCTTGCTTTACGTTGCTTTACGTTGCTTTACGTTGCCTTGCTTTACGTTGCCTTGCTTTACGTTGCTTTACGTTGCTTTACGTTGCCTTGCTTTACGTTGACTTGCTTTACGTTGCTTTACGTTGCTTTACGTTGCCTTGCTTTACGTTGCTTTGCTTTACGTTTCTTTACGTTGCTTTACGTTGCCTTGCTTTACGTTGCTTTACGTTGCCTTGCTTTACGTTGCCTTCCTTTACGTTGCTTTACGTTGCTTTACGTTGCCTTGCTTTACGTTGCTTTACGTTGCTTTACGTTGCCTTGCTTTACGTTGCTTTACGTTGCTTTACGTTGCCTTGCTTTACGTTGCTTTACATTGCTTTACGTTACCTTGCTTTACGTTGCCTTGCTTTACGTTGCATTACGTTGCTTTACGTTGCCTTGCTTTACGTTGCCTTGCTTTACGTTGCTTTACGTATCTTTAAGTTGCCTTGCTTTACATTGCCTTGCTTTACGTTGCTTTACGTTGCTTTACGTTGCCTTGCTTTACATTGTTTTACATTGCTTTACGTTGCTTTACGTTGCCTTGATTTACGTTGCCTTGCTTTACGTTGCTTTATGTTGCTTTACGTTGCTTTGCTTTACGTTGCCTTGCTTTACGTTGCTTTACCTTGCTTTACGTTGCCTTGCTTTACGTTGCTTTACGTTGCTTTATGTTGCTTTACTTTGCCTTGTTTTACGTTGCTTTACGTTGCTTTACGTTGCCTTCCTTTACGTTGCCTTGCTTTACGTTGCTTTACGTTGCTTTACGTTGCTTTACATTCCTTGCTTTATGTTGCCTTGTTTACGTTGCTTTACGTTGCGTTGCTTTACGTTGCCTTCCTTTACGTTGCCTTGTTTTAAGTTGCCTTGCTTTACGTTGCCTTGCTTTACGTTTCTTTACGTTGCCTTGCTTTATGTTGCCTTGCTTTACGTTGCTTTACGTTGCCTTGCTTTACGTTGCCTTGCTTTACGTTGCTTTAGGTTGATTTACGTTGCCTTGCTTTACGTTGCCTTGCTTTACGTTGCTTTACGTTGCTTTACGTTGCTTTAAGTTGCCTTGCTTTACGTTGCCTTTCTTTACGTTGCCTTGCTTTACGTTGCTTTACGTTGCCTTGCTTTACGTTGCCTTGCTTTACGTTGCTTTACGTTGCTTTATGTTGCCTTGCTTTACATTGCCTTGCTTTACGTTGCTTTACGTTGCTTTACGTTGCCTTGCTTTACGTTGCCTTGCTTTACGTTGCTTTACGTTGCTTTACGTTGCCTTGCTTTACGTTGCCTTGTTTTCCGTTGCTTTACGTTCCTTTACGTTGCCTTGCTTTACGTTGCCTTGCTTTACGTTGCCTTGCTTTACGTTGCTTTACGTTGCTTTATGTTGCCTTGCTTTACGTTGCTTTACGTTGCTTTACGTTGCCTTGCTTTATGTTGCCTTGCTTTATGTTGCTTGACATTGCTTTACGTTGCTTTACGTTGCCTTGCTTTACGTTGCTTTACGTTGCCTTGCTTTACGTTGCTTTACGTTGCTTTACGTTGCCTTGCTTTACGTTGCCTTGCTTTACGTTGCTTTACGTTGCCTTCCCTCGCGTCGCCTCCCCTCGCCTCTCCACGTTGCTTTACGTTGCTTTACGTTGCCTTGCTTTACGTTGCCTTGCTTTACGTTGCTTTACGTTGCTCTACGTTGCTTTACATTGCCTTGCTTTACGTTGCCTTGCTTTACCTTGCTTTACGTTGCTTTAAGTTGCCTTGCTTTACGTTGCCTTGCTTTACGTTGCTTTACGTTGCCTTGCTTTACGTTGCCTTGCTTTACGTTGCTTTACGTTGCTTTACGTTGCCTTGCTTTACGTTGCTTTGCTTTACGTTCCTTTACGTTGCTTTACGTTGCCTTGCTTTACGTTGCCTTGCTTTACGTTGCTTTACGTTGCCTTGCTTTACGTTGCCTTCCTTTACGTTGCTTTACGTTGCTTTACGTTGCCTTCCTTTACGTTGCTTTACGTTGCTTTACGTTGCCTTGCTTTACGTTGCTTTACGTTGCTTTACGTTGCCTTGCTTTACTTTGCTTTACGTTGCTTTACGTTGCGTTGCTTTACGTTGCCTTGCTTTACGTTGCTTTACGTTGCCTTGTTTTACGTTGCCTTGCTTTACGTTGCCTTGCTTTACGTTGCTTTACGTTGCCTTGCTTTATGTTGCCTTGTTTACGTTGCTTTACTTTGCCTTGCTTTACGTTGCCTTGATTTACGTTGCTTTACGTTGCCTTGTTTTACGTTGCCTTGCTTTACGTTGCCTTGCTTTACGTTGCTTTACGTTGCCTTGCTTTATGTTGCCTTGCTTTACTTTGCTTTACTTTGCCTTGCTTTACGTTGCCTTGATTTACGTTGCTTTACGTTGCTTTACGTTGCCTTGCTTTACGTTGCCTTGCTTTACGTTGCTTTACGTTGCTTTACGTTGCCTTGTTTTCCGTTGCTTTACGTTCCTTTACGTTGCCTTGCTTTACGTTGCCTTGCTTTACGTTGCCTTGCTTTACGTTGCTTTATGTTGCTTTATGTTGCCTTGCTTTACGTTGCTTTACGTTGCTTTACGTTGCCTTCCTTTATGTTGCCTTGCTTTATATTGCTTTACGTTGCTTTACGTTGCTTTACGTTGCCTTGCTTTACGTTGCTTTACGTTGCCTTGCTTTACGTTGCCTTGCTTTACGTTGCTTTACGTTGCTTTACGTTGCCTTGCTTTACGTTGCTTTACGTTGCTTTACGTTGCCTTGCTTTAAGATGCCTTGCTTTACGTTGCTTTACGTTGCTTTACGTTGCCTTGCCTTACGTTGCGTTGCTTTACGTTGCTTTACGTCGCCTTGCTTACGTTGCCTTGCTTTACGTTGCCTTGCTTTACGTTGCTTTACATTGCTTTATGTTGCCTTGCTTTACGTTGCTTTACGTTGCTTTACGTTGCCTTGCTTTATGTTGCCTAGCTTTATGTTGCTTAACGTTGTTTTACGTTGCTTTACGTTGCCTTGCTTTACGTTGCCTTGCTTTACGTTGCTTTACGTTGCTTTACGTTGCTTTACGTTGCCTTGCTTTACGTTGCTTTACGTTGCTTTACGTTGCCTTGCTTTACGTTGCCTTGCCTCGCCTCGCCTCGCCTCGCCACGTTGCTTTACGTTGTTTTACGTTGCCTTGCTTTACGTTGCCTTGCCTTACGTTGCCTTGCTTCAAGTTGCCTTGCTTTACGTTGCTTTACGTTGCTTTACGTTGCCTTGCTTTACGTTGCCTTGCTTTACGTTGCTTTACGTTGCCTTGCCTCGCCGCGCCTCCCCTCGCCTCTCCACGTTGCTTTACGTTGCTTTACGTTGCCTTGCTTTACGTTGCCTTGCTTTACGATGCTTTACGTTGCTTTACGTTGCCTTGATTTACGTTTCCTTGCTTTACGTTGCTTTATGTTGCTTTACGTTGCCTTGCTTTACATTGCTTAACTTTGCTTTACGTTGCTTTACGTTGCCTTGCTTTACATTGCTTTACTTTGCTTTACGTTGCTTTACGTTGCGTTGCTTTACGTTGCCTTCCTTTACGTTGCTTTACGTTGCCTTGCTTTACGTTGCCTTGCTTTACGTTGCTTTAAGTTGCTTTACATTAACTTGCTTTACGTTGCCTTGCTTTACGTTGCTTTATGTTGCTTTACGTTGCCTTGCTTTACGTTGCCTTGCTTTACGTTGCTTTAACTTGATTTACGTTGCCTTGCTTTACGTTGCTTTACGTTGCTTTACGTTGCCTTGCTTTACGTTGCCTTGCTTTACGTTGCTTTACGTTGCCTTCCTTTACGTTGCCTTGCTTTACGTTGCTTTACGCTGCTTTACGTTGCTTTACGATTCCTTGCTTTATGTTGCCTTGTTTACGTTGCTTTACGTTTCGTTGCTTTACGTTGCTTTACGTTGCCTTGCTTTACGTTGCCTTGCTTTACGTTGCTTTACGTTGCCTTGCTTTACGTTGCCTTGCTTTACGTTGCTTTACGTTGCTTTACGTTACCTTGCTTTACGTTGCCTTGCTTTACGTTGCTTTACGTTGCTTTACCTTGCCTTGCTTTACGTTGCTTTACGTTGCTTTACGTTGCCTTGCTTTACGTTGCTTTACCTTGCTTTACGCTGCCTTGCCTTACGTTGCCTTGCTTTACGTTGCCTTGCTTTACGTTGCCTTGCTTTACGTTGCCTTGCTTTACATTGCCTTGCCTTACGTTGCCTTGCTTTACGTTGCCTTGCTTTACGTTGCCTTGCCTTACGTTGATTTTCTTTACATTGCCTTGCTTTACGTTGCTTTATGTTGCTTTACGTTGCTTTACGTTGCCTTGCTTTACGTTGCCTTGCTTTACGTTGCTTTACGTTGCTTTACGTTGCCTTGCTTTACATTGCTTTACTTTGCTTTATATTAACTTGCTTTACGTTGCCTTGCTTTACGTTTCTTTATGTTGCTTTACGTTGCCTTGCTTTACGTTGACTTGCTTTACGTTGCTTTACCTTGCTTTACGTTGCCTTGCTTTACGTTGCTGTACGTTGCTTTACGTTGCCTTGCTTTACGTTGCCGTGCTTTACGTTGCTTTACGTTGCTTTACGTTGCCTTCCTTTACGTTGCCTTGCTTTACGTTGCTTTACATTGCTTTACGTTGCTTTACGATTCTTTGCTTTATGTTGCCTTGTTTACGTTGCTTTACGTTTCGTTGCTTTACGTTGCCTTGCTTTAGGTTGCTTTACGTTTCCTTTCTTTACGTTGCCTTGCTTTACGTTGCTTTACGTTGCTTTACATTAACTTGCTTTACGTTGCCTTCCTTTACGTTGCTTTATGTTGCTTTACGTTGCCTTGCTTTACGTTGCCTTGCTTTACGTTGCTTTACCTTGCTTTACGTTGCCTTGCTTTACGTTGCTTTACGTTGCTTTACGTTGCCTTGCTTTACGTTGCCGTGCTTTACGTTGCTTTACGTTGCTTTAAGTTGCCTTCCTTTACGTTGCCTTGCTTTACGTTGCTTTACATTGCTTTACGTTGATTTACGATTCCTTGCTTTATGTTGCTTTGTTTACGTTGCTTTACGTTTCGTTGCTTTACGTTGCCTTGCTTTAGGTTGCTTTACGTTGCCTTGCTTTACGTTGCCTTGCTTTACGTTGCTTTACGTTGCCTTGCTTTACGTTGCATTCCTTTACGTTGCTTTACATTGCTTTACGTTACCTTGCTTTACGTTGCCTTGCTTTACGTTGCTTTACGTTGCTTTACGTTGCCTTGCTTTACGTTGCTTTACGTTGCTTTACGTTGCCTTGCTTTACGTTGCTTTACGTTGCTTTATGTTGCCTTGCTTTACGTTGCCTTGCCTTACGTTGCCTTGCTTTACGTTGCCTTGCTTTACGTTGCCTTGTTTTACATTGCCTTGCCTTACGTTGCCTTGCTTTACGTTGCCTTGCTTTACGTTACCTTGCTTTACGTTGCCTTGCCTTACGTTGATTTTCTTTACGTTGCCTTGCTTTACGTTGCTTTATGTTGCTTTACGTTGCTTTATGTAGCCTTGCTTTACGTTGCCTTGCTTTACGTTGCTTTACGTTGCTTTACGTTGCCTTGCTTTACGTTGCTTTACGTTTCTTTACGTTGCCTTGCTTTACGTTGACTTACGTTGCTTTATGTTTCCTTGCTTTACATTGCTTTAGGTTGCTTTACGTTG
This sequence comes from Phaenicophaeus curvirostris, assembly GCF_032191515.1. Classification (NCBI taxonomy): domain Eukaryota; kingdom Metazoa; phylum Chordata; class Aves; order Cuculiformes; family Cuculidae; genus Phaenicophaeus; species Phaenicophaeus curvirostris. The sequence goes on along the minus strand of NW_027207032.1, from coordinate 28,106 downwards.
CCTTGCTTTACGTTGCTTTACGTTGCTTTACGTTGCCTTGCTTTACGTTGCTTTACGTTGCCTTACGTTGCCTTGCCTTACGTTGCCTTGCTTTACGTTGCCTTTCTTTACGTTGCCTTGCCTTACGTTGCCTTTCTTTACGTTGCCTTGCCTTACGTTTCTTTACGTTGCCTTGCTTTACTTTGCCTTGCTTTACGTTGCCTTGCTTTACGTTGCTTTCCGTTGCTTTACGTTGCCTTGCTTTACGTTGCCTTGCTTTACGTTGCTTTACGTTGCTTTACGTTGCCTTGCTTTACGTTGCCTTGCTTTACGTTGCTTTAAGTTGCTTTACGTTGCCTTGCTTTACGTTGCCTTGCTTTACGTTGCTTTACGTTGCTTTATGTTGCTTTACGTTTCCTTGCCTTACGTTGCCTTGCTTTAAGTTGCTTTACGTTGCTTTACGTTGCTTTACGTTGCTTTACGATTCCTTGCTTTATGTTGCCTTTTTTACGTTGCTTTACGTTGCGTTGCTTTACGTTGCCTTGCTTTACGTTGCTTTACGTTGCTTTATGTTGCCTTGCTTTACGTTGCTTTACGTTGCTTTACGTTGCCTTGCTTTATGTTGCCTTGCTTTATGTTGCTTTACGTTGCTTTACGTTGCCTTGCCTCGCGTCGCCTCCCCTCGCCTCTCCAAGTTGCTTTACGTTGCTTTACGTTGCCTTGCTTTACGTTGCCTTGCTTTACGTTGCTTTACGTTGCTTTACGTTGCTTTACATTGCCTTGCTTTACGTTGCCTTGCTTTACGTTGCTTTACGTTGCTTTACGTTGCCTTGCTTTACGTTGCCTTGCTTTACGTTGCTTTACGTTGCTTTACGTTGCCTTTCTTTACGTTGACTTGCTTTACGTTGCTTTACGTTGCTTTACGTTGCCTTGCTTTACGTTGCTTTGCTTTACGTTTCTTTACGTTGCTTTACGTTGCCTTGCTTTACGTTGCTTTACGTTGCCTTGCTTTACGTTGCCTTCCTTTACGTTGCTTTACGTTGCTTTACGTTGCCTTGCTTTACGTTGCTTTACGTTGCTTTACGTTGCCTTGCTTTACGTTGCTTTACGTTGCTTTACGTTGCCTTGCTTTACGTTGCTTTACGTTGCTTTACGTTACCTTGCTTTACGTTGCCTTGCTTTACGTTGCATTACGTTGCTTTACGTTGCCTTGCTTTACGTTGCCTTGCTTTACGTTGCTTTACGTATCTTTAAGTTGCCTTGCTTTACATTGCCTTGCTTTACGTTGCTTTACGTTGCTTTACGTTGCCTTGCTTTACATTGTTTTACATTGCTTTACGTTGCTTTACGTTTCCTTGATTTACGTTGCCTTGCTTTACGTTGCTTTATGTTGCTTTACGTTACTTTGCTTTACGTTGCCTTGCTTTACGTTGCTTTACGTTGCTTTATGTTGCCTTGCTTTACGTTGCTTTACGTTGCTTTACGTTGCCTTGCTTTATGTTGCCTTGCTTTATGTTGCTTTACGTTGCTTTACGTTGCCTTGACTCGCGTCGCCTCCCCTCGCCTCTCCAAGTTGCTTTACGTTGCTTTACGTTGCCTTGCTTTACGTTGCCTTGCTTTACGTTGCTTTACGTTGCTTTACGTTGCTTTACATTGCCTTGCTTTACGTTGCCTTGCTTTACGTTGCTTTACGTTGCTTTACGTTGCCTTGCTTTACGTTGCCTTGCTTTACGTTGCTTTACGTTGCTTTACGTTGCCTTGCTTTACGTTGACTTGCTTTACGTTGCTTTACGTTGCTTTACGTTGCCTTGCTTTACGTTGCTTTGCTTTACGTTTCTTTACGTTGCTTTACGTTGCCTTGCTTTACGTTGCTTTACGTTGCCTTCCTTTACGTTGCCTTCCTTTACGTTGCTTTACGTTGCTTTACGTTGCCTTGCTTTACGTTGCTTTACGTTGCTTTACGTTGCCTTGCTTTACGTTGCTTTACGTTGCTTTACGTTGCCTTGCTTTACGTTGCTTTACGTTTCTTTACGTTACCTTGCTTTACGTTGCCTTGCTTTACGTTGCATTACGTTGCTTTACGTTGCCTTGCTTTACGTTGCCTTGCTTTACGTTGCTTTACGTATCTTTAAGTTGCCTTGCTTTACATTGCCTTGCTTTACGTTGCTTTACGTTGCTTTACGTTGCCTTGCTTTACATTGTTTTACATTGCTTTACGTTGCTTTACGTTGCCTTGATTTACGTTGCCTTGCTTTACGTTGCTTTATGTTGCTTTACGTTGCTTTGCTTTACGTTGCCTTGCTTTACGTTGCTTTACCTTGCTTTACGTTGCCTTGCTTTACGTTGCTTTACGTTGCTTTATGTTGCTTTACTTTGCCTTGTTTTACGTTGCTTTACGTTGCTTTACGTTGCCTTCCTTTACGTTGCCTTGCTTTACGTTGCTTTACATTGCTTTACGTTGCTTTACATTCCTTGCTTTATGTTGCCTTGTTTACGTTGCTTTACGTTGCGTTGCTTTACGTTGCCTTGCTTTACGTTGCCTTGTTTTAAGTTGCTTTAGGTTGATTTACGTTGCCTTGCTTTACGTTGCCTTGCTTTACGTTGCTTTACGTTGCTTTACGTTGCTTTAAGTTGCCTTGCTTTACGTTGCCTTTCTTTACGTTGCCTTGCTTTACGTTGCTTTACGTTGCTTTACGTTGCCTTGCTTTACGTTGCATTGCTTTACGTTGCTTTACGTTGCTTTACGTTGCCTTGCTTTACATTGCCTTGCTTTACGTTGCTTTACGTTGCTTTACGTTGCCTTGCTTTACGTTGCCTTGCTTTACGTTGCTTTACGTTGCTTTACGTTGCCTTGCTTTACGTTGCCTTGTTTTCCGTTGCTTTACTTTCCTTTACGTTGCCTTGCTTTACGTTGCCTTGCTTTACGTTGCCTTGCTTTACGTTGCTTTACGTTGCTTTAAGTTGCCTTGCTTTACGTTGCTTTACGTTGCTTTACGTTGCCTTGCTTTATGTTGCCTTGCTTTATGTTGCTTGACGTTGCTTTACGTTGCTTTACGTTGCCTTGCTTTACGTTGCTTTACGTTGCCTTGCTTTACGTTGCTTTACGTTGCTTTACGTTGCCTTGCTTTACGTTGCCTTGCTTTACGTTGCTTTACGTTGCCTTCCCTCGCGTCGCCTCCCCTCGCCTCTCCACGTTGCTTTACGTTGCTTTACGTTGCCTTGCTTTACGTTGCCTTGCTTTACGTTGCTTTACGTTGCTCTACGTTGCTTTACATTGCCTTGCTTTACGTTGCCTTGCTTTACCTTGCTTTACGTTGCTTTAAGTTGCCTTGCTTTACGTTGCCTTGCTTTACGTTGCTTTACGTTGCTTTACGTTGCCTTGCTTTACGTTGCCTTGCTTTACGTTGCTTTACGTTGCTTTACGTTGCCTTGCTTTACGTTGCTTTGCTTTACGTTCCTTTACGTTGCTTTACGTTGCCTTGCTTTACGTTGCCTTGCTTTACGTTGCTTTACGTTGCCTTGCTTTACGTTGCCTTCCTTTACGTTGCTTTACGTTGCTTTACGTTGCCTTGCTTTACGTTGCTTTACGTTGCCTTGCTTTACGTTGCTTTACGTTGCTTTACGTTGCGTTGCTTTACGTTGCCTTGCTTTACGTTGCTTTACGTTGCCTTGTTTTACGTTGCCTTGGTTTACGTTGCCTTGTTTTACGTTGCTTTACGTTGCCTTGCTTTATGTTGCCTTGCTTTACGTTGCTTTACTTTGCCTTGCTTTACGTTGCCTTGATTTACGTTGCTTTACGTTGCCTTGTTTTACGTTGCCTTGCTTTACGTTGCCTTGCTTTACGTTGCTTTACGTTGCCTTGCTTTATGTTGCCTTGCTTTACGTTGCTTTACTTTGCCTTGCTTTACGTTGCCTTGATTTACGTTGCTTTACGTTGCCTTGCTTTACGTTGCCTTGCTTTACGTTGCTTTACGTTGCCTTGTTTTCCATTGCTTTACGTTCCTTTACGTTGCCTTGCTTTACGTTGCCTTGCTTTACGTTGCTTTATGTTGCTTTATGTTGCCTTGCTTTACGTTGCTTTACGTTGCTTTACGTTGCCTTCCTTTATGTTGCCTTGCTTTATATTGCTTTACGTTGCTTTACGTTGCTTTACGTTGCCTTGCTTTACGTTGCTTTACGTTGCCTTGCTTTACGTTGCCTTGCTTTACGTTGCTTTACGTTGCTTTACGTTGCCTTGCTTTACGTTGCTTTACGTTGCTTTACGTTGCCTTGCTTTAAGATGCCTTGCTTTACGTTGCTTTACGTTGCTTTACGTTGCCTTGCCTTACGTTGCGTTGCTTTACGTTGCTTTACGTTGCTTTACGTCGCCTTGCTTTACGTTGCCTTGCTTTACGTTGCCTTGCTTTACGTTGCTTTACATTGCTTTATGTTGCCTTGCTTTATGTTGCTTTACGTTGCTTTACGTTGCCTTGCTTTACGTTGCTTTACGTTGCTTTACGTTGCCTTGCTTTACGTTGCCTTGCCTCGCCTCGCCTCGCCTCGCCACGTTGCTTTACGTTGCTTTACGTTGCCTTGCTTTACGTTGCCTTGCCTTACGTTGCCTTGCTTCACGTTGCCTTGCTTTACGTTGCTTTACGTTGCTTTACGTTGCCTTGCTTTACGTTGCCTTGCTTTACGTTGCTTTACGTTGCCTTGCCTCGCCGCGCCTCCCCTCGCCTCTCCACGTTGCTTTACGTTGCTTTACGTTGCCTTGCTTTACGTTGCCTTGCTTTACGATGCTTTATGTTGCTTTACGTTGCCTTGATTTACGTTGCCTTGCTTTACGTTGCTTTATGTTGCTTTACGTTGCCTTGCTTTACATTGCTTTACTTTGCTTTACGTTGCTTTACGTTGCCTTGCTTTACATTGCTTTACTTTGCTTTACGTTGCTTTACGTTGCGTTGCTTTACGTTGCCTTCCTTTACGTTGCTTTACGTTGACTTGCTATACGTTGCCTTGCTTTACGTTGCTTTAAGTTGCTTTACATTAACTTGCTTTACGTTGCATTGCTTTACGTTGCTTTATGTTGCTTTACGTTGCCTTGCTTTACGTTGCCTTGCTTTACGTTGCTTTAACTTGATTTACGTTGCCTTGCTTTACGTTGCTTTACGTTGCTTTACGTTGCCTTGCTTTACGTTGCCTTGCTTTACGTTGCTTTACGTTGCCTTCCTTTACGTTGCCTTGCTTTACGTTGCTTTACGCTGCTTTACGTTGCTTTACGATTCCTTGCTTTATGTTGCCTTGTTTACGTTGCTTTACGTTTCGTTGCTTTACGTTTCGTTGCTTTACGTTGCTTTATGTTGCCTTGCTTTACGTTGCCTTGCTTTACGTTGCTTTACGTTGCCTTGCTTTACGTTGCCTTGCTTTACGTTGCTTTACGTTGCTTTACGTTACCTTGCTTTACGTTGCCTTGCTTTACGTTGCTTTACGTTGCTTTACCCTGCCTTGCTTTACGTTGCTTTACGTTGCTTTACGTTGCCTTGCTTTACGTTGCTTTACGTTGCTTTACGTTGCCTTGCTTTACGTTGCCTTGCCTTACGTTGCCTTGCTTTACGTTGCCTTGCTTTACGTTGCCTTGCCTTACGTTGCCTTGCTTTACGTTGCCTTGCTTTACGTTGCCTTGCCTTACGTTGATTTTCTTTACGTTGCCTTGCTTTACGTTGCTTTATGTTGCTTTACGTTGCTTTACGTTGCCTTGCTTTACGTTGCCTTGCTTTACGTTGCTTTACGTTGCTTTACGTTGCCTTGCTTTACATTGCTTTACTTTGCTTTACATTAACTTGCTTTACGTTGCCTTGCTTTACGTTTCTTTATGTTGCTTTACGTTGCCTTGCTTTACGTTGACTTGCTTTACGTTGCTTTACCTTGCTTTACGTTGCCTTGCTTTACGTTGCTGTACGTTGCTTTACGTTGCCTTGCTTTACGTTGCCTTGCTTTACGTTGCTTTACATTGCTTTACGTTGCTTTACGATTCCTTGCTTTATGTTGCCTTGTTTACGTTGCTTTACGTTTCGTTGCTTTACGTTTCCTTGCTTTAGGTTGCTTTACGTTGCCTTTCTTTACGTTGCCTTGCTTTACGTTGCTTTACGTTGCTTTACATTAACTTGCTTTACGTTGCCTTCCTTTACGTTGCTTTATGTTGCTTTACGTTGCCTTGCTTTACGTTGCTTTACCTTGCTTTACGTTGCCTTGCTTTACGTTGCTTTACGTTGCTTTACGTTGCCTTGCTTTACGTTGCCGTGCTTTACGTTGCTTTACGTTGCTTTACGTTGCCTTCCTTTACGTTGCCTTGCTTTACGTTGCTTTACATTGCTTTACGTTGCTTTACGATTCCTTGCTTTATGTTGCCTTGTTTACGTTGCTTTACGTTTCGTTGCTTTACGTTGCCTTGCTTTAGGTTGCTTTACGTTGCCTTGCTTTACGTTGCCTTGCTTTACGTTGCTTTACGTTGCCTTGCTTTACGTTGCATTCCTTTACGTTGCTTTACATTGCTTTACGTTACCTTGCTTTACGTTGCCTTGCTTTACGTTGCTTTACGTTGCTTTACGTTGCCTTGCTTTACGTTGCTTTACGTTGCTTTACGTTGCCTTGCTTTACGTTGCTTTACGTTGCTTTATGTTGCCTTGCTTTACGTTGCCTTGCCTTACGTTGCCTTGCTTTACGTTGCCTTGCTTTACGTTGCCTTGTTTTACATTGCCTTGCCTTACGTTGCCTTGCTTTACGTTGCCTTGCTTTACGTTACCTTGCTTTACGTTGCCTTGCCTTACGTTGATTTTCTTTACGTTGCCTTGCTTTACGTTGCTTTATGTTGCTTTACGTTGCTTTATGTAGCCTTGCTTTACGTTGCCTTGCATTACGTTGCTTTACGTTGCTTTACGTTGCCTTGCTTTACGTTGCTTTACGTTGCCTTACGTTGCCTTGCCTTACGTAGCCTTGCTTTATGTTGCCTTTCTTTACGTTGCCTTGCCTTACGTTGCCTTGCTTTACGTTGCCTTGCTTTACGTTTCTTTACGTTGCCTTGCTTTACTTTGCCTTGCTTTACGTTGCCTTGCTTTACGTTGCTTTCCGTTGCTTTACGTTGCCTTGCTTTACGTTGCCTTGCTTTACGTTGCTTTACGTTTCTTTACGTTGCCTTGCTTTACGTTGTCTTGCTTTACGTTGCTTTAAGTTGCTTTACGTTGCCTTGCTTTACGTTGCCTTGCTTTACGTTGCTTTACGTTGCTTTATGTTGCTTTACGTTGCCTTGCCTTACGTTGCCTTGCTTTAAGTTGCTTTACGTTGCTTTACGTTGCTTTACGTTGCTTTACGATTCCTTGCTTTATGTTGCCTTTTTTACGTTGCTTTACGTTGCGTTGCTTTACGTTGCCTTGCTTTACGTTGCTTTAAGTTGCTTTACGTTGCCTTGCTTTACGTTGCCTTGCTTTACGTTGCTTTACGTTGCTTTACGTTGCCTTGCCTTACGTTGCCTTGCTTTAAGTTGCATTACGTTGCTTTACGTTGCTTTACGTTGCTTTACGATTCCTTGCTTTATGTTGCCTTGTTTACGTTGCTTTACGTTGCGTTGCTTTACGTTGCCTTGCTTTACGTTGCCTTGCTTTACGTTGCTTTACGTTACCTTGCTTTACATTGCCTTGCTTTACGTTGCTTTACGTTGCTTTACGTTGCCTTGCTTTACGTTGCCTTGCTTTACGTTGCTTTATGTTGCTTTACGTTGCCTTGCTTTAGGTTGCCTTGCTTTAGGTTGCTTTACCTTGCTTTACGTTGCTTTATGTTGCCTTGCTTTATGTTGCCTTGCTTTATGTTGCTTGACGTTGCTTTACTTTGCTTTACGTTGCTTTACGTTGCCTTGCTTTACGTTGCCTTGCTTTACGTTGCTTTACGTTCCTTTACGTTGCCTTGCTTTAAGTTGCTTTGCGTTGCCTTGCTTTACGTTGCCTTGCTTTACGTTGCTTTACGTTACCTTGATTTATATTGCTATACGTTGCTTTACGTACCCTTGCTTTACGTTGCTTTACGTTGCTTTACGTTGCCTTGCTTTAAGTTGCCTTGCTTTACGTTGCTTTACGTTGCCTTGCTTTACGTTGCCTTCCTTTACGTTGCTTTATGTTTCCTTGCTTTACGTTGCCTTGCTTTACGTTGCCTTGCTTTACGTTGCTTTACGTTGCCTTGCTTTACGTTGCCTTGCTTTACGTTGCCTTGCTTTACGTTGCTTTACGTTGCCTGGCTTTACGTTGCTTTACGTTGCATTAATTTACGTTGCCTTGCTTTACGTTGCCTTGCTTTACGTTGCCTTGCCTTACGTTGCCTTGCTTTACGTTGCCTTGCTTTACGTTGTTTTACGTTGCCTTGCCTTACGTTGCCTTGCTTTACGTTGCCTTGCTTTACGTTACCTTGCTTTACGTTGCCTTGCCTTACGTTGATTTTCTTTACGTTGCCTTGCTTTACGTTGCTTTATGTTGCTTTACGTTGCTTTATGTAGCTTTGCTTTACGTTGCCTTGCATTACGTTGCTTTACGTTGCTTTACGTTGCCTTGCTTTACGTTGCTTTACGTTGCTTTACGTTGTCTTGCTTTACGTTGACTTACGTTGCTTTATGTTTCATTGCTTTACATTGCTTTAGGTTGCTTTACGTTGCCTTGCTTTACGTTGCTTTACGTTGCTTTACGTTGCCTTGCTTTACGTTGCTTTACGTTGCCTTACGTTGCCTTGCCTTACGTTGCCTTGCTTTACGTTGCCTTTCTTTACGTTGCCTTGCCTTACGTTGCCTTGCTTTACGTTGCCTTGCTTTACGTTGCTTTACGTTGCCTTGCTTTACTTTGCCTTGCTTTACGTTGCCTTGCTTTACGTTGCTTTCCGTTGCTTTACGTTGCCTTGCTTTACGTTGCCTTGCTTTACGTTGCTTTACGTTGCCTTCCTTTACGTTGCCTTGCTTTACGTTGCTTTACGCTGCTTTACGTTGCTTTACGATTCCTTGCTTTATGTTGCCTTGTTTACGTTGCTTTACGTTTCGTTGCTTTACGTTTCGTTGCTTTACGTTGCTTTATGTTGCCTTGCTTTACGTTGCCTTGCTTTACGTTGCTTTACGTTGCCTTGCTTTACGTTGCCTTGCTTTACGTTGCTTTACGTTGCTTTACGTTACCTTGCTTTACGTTGCCTTGCTTTACGTTGCTTTACGTTGCTTTACCCTGCCTTGCTTTACGTTGCTTTACGTTGCTTTACGTTGCCTTGCTTTACGTTGCTTTACGTTGCTTTACGTTGCCTTGCTTTACGTTGCCTTGCCTTACGTTGCCTTGCTTTACGTTGCCTTGCTTTACGTTGCCTTGCCTTACGTTGCCTTGCTTTACGTTGCCTTGCTTTACGTTGCCTTGCCTTACGTTGATTTTCTTTACGTTGCCTTGCTTTACGTTGCTTTATGTTGCTTTACGTTGCTTTACGTTGCCTTGCTTTACGTTGCCTTGCTTTACGTTGCTTTACGTTGCTTTACGTTGCCTTGCTTTACATTGCTTTACTTTGCTTTACATTAACTTGCTTTACGTTGCCTTGCTTTACGTTTCTTTATGTTGCTTTACGTTGCCTTGCTTTACGTTGACTTGCTTTACGTTGCTTTACCTTGCTTTACGTTGCCTTGCTTTACGTTGCTGTACGTTGCTTTACGTTGCCTTGCTTTACGTTGCCTTGCTTTACGTTGCTTTACATTGCTTTACGTTGCTTTACGATTCCTTGCTTTATGTTGCCTTGTTTACGTTGCTTTACGTTTCGTTGCTTTACGTTTCCTTGCTTTAGGTTGCTTTACGTTGCCTTTCTTTACGTTGCCTTGCTTTACGTTGCTTTACGTTGCTTTACATTAACTTGCTTTACGTTGCCTTCCTTTACGTTGCTTTATGTTGCTTTACGTTGCCTTGCTTTACGTTGCTTTACCTTGCTTTACGTTGCCTTGCTTTACGTTGCTTTACGTTGCTTTACGTTGCCTTGCTTTACGTTGCCGTGCTTTACGTTGCTTTACGTTGCTTTACGTTGCCTTCCTTTACGTTGCCTTGCTTTACGTTGCTTTACATTGCTTTACGTTGCTTTACGATTCCTTGCTTTATGTTGCCTTGTTTACGTTGCTTTACGTTTCGTTGCTTTACGTTGCCTTGCTTTAGGTTGCTTTACGTTGCCTTGCTTTACGTTGCCTTGCTTTACGTTGCTTTACGTTGCCTTGCTTTACGTTGCATTCCTTTACGTTGCTTTACATTGCTTTACGTTACCTTGCTTTACGTTGCCTTGCTTTACGTTGCTTTACGTTGCTTTACGTTGCCTTGCTTTACGTTGCTTTACGTTGCTTTACGTTGCCTTGCTTTACGTTGCTTTACGTTGCTTTATGTTGCCTTGCTTTACGTTGCCTTGCCTTACGTTGCCTTGCTTTACGTTGCCTTGCTTTACGTTGCCTTGTTTTACATTGCCTTGCCTTACGTTGCCTTGCTTTACGTTGCCTTGCTTTACGTTACCTTGCTTTACGTTGCCTTGCCTTACGTTGATTTTCTTTACGTTGCCTTGCTTTACGTTGCTTTATGTTGCTTTACGTTGCTTTATGTAGCCTTGCTTTACGTTGCCTTGCATTACGTTGCTTTACGTTGCTTTACGTTGCCTTGCTTTACGTTGCTTTACGTTGCCTTACGTTGCCTTGCCTTACGTAGCCTTGCTTTATGTTGCCTTTCTTTACGTTGCCTTGCCTTACGTTGCCTTGCTTTACGTTGCCTTGCTTTACGTTTCTTTACGTTGCCTTGCTTTACTTTGCCTTGCTTTACGTTGCCTTGCTTTACGTTGCTTTCCGTTGCTTTACGTTGCCTTGCTTTACGTTGCCTTGCTTTACGTTGCTTTACGTTTCTTTACGTTGCCTTGCTTTACGTTGTCTTGCTTTACGTTGCTTTAAGTTGCTTTACGTTGCCTTGCTTTACGTTGCCTTGCTTTACGTTGCTTTACGTTGCTTTATGTTGCTTTACGTTGCCTTGCCTTACGTTGCCTTGCTTTAAGTTGCTTTACGTTGCTTTACGTTGCTTTACGTTGCTTTACGATTCCTTGCTTTATGTTGCCTTTTTTACGTTGCTTTACGTTGCGTTGCTTTACGTTGCCTTGCTTTACGTTGCTTTAAGTTGCTTTACGTTGCCTTGCTTTACGTTGCCTTGCTTTACGTTGCTTTACGTTGCTTTACGTTGCCTTGCCTTACGTTGCCTTGCTTTAAGTTGCATTACGTTGCTTTACGTTGCTTTACGTTGCTTTACGATTCCTTGCTTTATGTTGCCTTGTTTACGTTGCTTTACGTTGCGTTGCTTTACGTTGCCTTGCTTTACGTTGCCTTGCTTTACGTTGCTTTACGTTACCTTGCTTTACATTGCCTTGCTTTACGTTGCTTTACGTTGCTTTACGTTGCCTTGCTTTACGTTGCCTTGCTTTACGTTGCTTTATGTTGCTTTACGTTGCCTTGCTTTAGGTTGCCTTGCTTTAGGTTGCTTTACCTTGCTTTACGTTGCTTTATGTTGCCTTGCTTTATGTTGCCTTGCTTTATGTTGCTTGACGTTGCTTTACTTTGCTTTACGTTGCTTTACGTTGCCTTGCTTTACGTTGCCTTGCTTTACGTTGCTTTACGTTCCTTTACGTTGCCTTGCTTTAAGTTGCTTTGCGTTGCCTTGCTTTACGTTGCCTTGCTTTACGTTGCTTTACGTTACCTTGATTTATATTGCTATACGTTGCTTTACGTACCCTTGCTTTACGTTGCTTTACGTTGCTTTACGTTGCCTTGCTTTAAGTTGCCTTGCTTTACGTTGCTTTACGTTGCCTTGCTTTACGTTGCCTTCCTTTACGTTGCTTTATGTTTCCTTGCTTTACGTTGCCTTGCTTTACGTTGCCTTGCTTTACGTTGCTTTACGTTGCCTTGCTTTACGTTGCCTTGCTTTACGTTGCCTTGCTTTACGTTGCTTTACGTTGCCTGGCTTTACGTTGCTTTACGTTGCATTAATTTACGTTGCCTTGCTTTACGTTGCCTTGCTTTACGTTGCCTTGCCTTACGTTGCCTTGCTTTACGTTGCCTTGCTTTACGTTGTTTTACGTTGCCTTGCCTTACGTTGCCTTGCTTTACGTTGCCTTGCTTTACGTTACCTTGCTTTACGTTGCCTTGCCTTACGTTGATTTTCTTTACGTTGCCTTGCTTTACGTTGCTTTATGTTGCTTTACGTTGCTTTATGTAGCTTTGCTTTACGTTGCCTTGCATTACGTTGCTTTACGTTGCTTTACGTTGCCTTGCTTTACGTTGCTTTACGTTGCTTTACGTTGTCTTGCTTTACGTTGACTTACGTTGCTTTATGTTTCATTGCTTTACATTGCTTTAGGTTGCTTTACGTTGCCTTGCTTTACGTTGCTTTACGTTGCTTTACGTTGCCTTGCTTTACGTTGCTTTACGTTGCCTTACGTTGCCTTGCCTTACGTTGCCTTGCTTTACGTTGCCTTTCTTTACGTTGCCTTGCCTTACGTTGCCTTGCTTTACGTTGCCTTGCTTTACGTTGCTTTACGTTGCCTTGCTTTACTTTGCCTTGCTTTACGTTGCCTTGCTTTACGTTGCTTTCCGTTGCTTTACGTTGCCTTGCTTTACGTTGCCTTGCTTTACGTTGCTTTAAGTTGCTTTACGTTGCCTTGCTTTACGTTGCATTGCTTTACGTTGCATTACGTTGCTTTACGTTGCTTTACGTTGCATTGCCTTACGTTGCCTTGCTTTAAGTTGCATTACGTTGCTTTACGTTGATTTACGTTGATTTACGATTCCTTGCTTTATGTTGCCTTGTTTACGTTGCTTTACGTTGCGTTGCTTTATGTTGCCTTGCTTTACGTTGCCTTGATTTACGTTGCTTTACGTTACCTTGCTTTACATTGCCTTGCTTTACGTTGCTTTACGTTGCTTTACGTTGCCTTGCTTTACATTGCCTTGCTTTACGTTGCTTTACGTTGCTTTACGTTGCCTTGCTTTACGTTGCATTGCATTAAGTTGCCTTGATTTACGTTGCTTTAAGTTGCCTTGCTTTACTTTGCCTTGCTTTACGTTGCCTTGCTTTACGTTGCTTTACGTTGCTTTACGTTTCCTTGCTTTACGTTGCCTTGCTTTACGTTGCTTTATGTTGCTTTACGTTGCCTTGCTTTAGGTTGCCTTGCTTTAGGTTGCTTTACCTTGCTTTACGTTGCTTTATGTTGCCTTGCTTTATGTTGCCTTGCTTTATGTTGCTTTACGTTGCTTTACTTTGCTTTACGTTGCTTTACGTTGCCTTGCTTTACGTTGCCTTGCTTTACGTTGCTTTACGTTCCTTTACGTTGCCTTGCTTTAAGTTGCTTTGCGTTGCCTTGCTTTACGTTGCCTTGCTTTAAGTTGCTTTACGTTGCTTTACGTTACCTTGATTTATATTGCTATACGTTGCTTTACGTAGCCTTGCTTTTCTTTGCTTTACGTTGCTTTACGTTGCCTTGCTTTAAGTTGCCTTGCTTTACGTTGCTTTACGTTGCCTTGCTTTACGTTGCCTTCCTTTACGTTGCTTTATGTTTCCTTGCTTTACGTTGCCTTGCTTTACGTTGCCTTGCTTTACGTTGCTTTACGTTGCCTTGCTTTACGTTGCCTTGCTTTACGTTGCCTTGCTTTACGTTGCTTTACGTTGCCTGGCTTTACGTTGCTTTACGTTGCATTACTTTACGTTGCCTTGCTTTACGTTGCCTTGCTTTACGTTGCCTTGCCTTACGTTGCCTTGCTTTACGTTGCCTTGCTTTACGTTGTTTTACGTTGGCTTGCCTTACGTTGCCTTGCTTTACGTTGCCTTGCTTTACGTTGCTTTACGTTGCTTTACGTTTCTTTACGTTGCCTTGCTTTACGTTGCCTTGCTTTACGTTGCTTTACGATGCTTTACGTTCCCTTGCTTTACAATGCTTTACGTTGCTTTACGTTGCCTAGCTTTACGTTGCTTTACGTTGCTTTACGTTCCCTTGCTTTACATTGCTTTACGTTGCTTTACTTTGCCTTGCTTTACATTGATTTACGTTGCCTTGCTTTATGTTGCTTTACGTTACCTTGTTTTACGTTGCCTTTCCTTACGTTGCCTTGCTTTACGTTGCCTTGCTTTATGTTGTCTTGCCGTACGTTGCCTTGCTTTACGTTGCCTTGCTTTACGTTGCTTTACGTTGCCTTGCCTTACGTTGCCTTGCTTTACGTTGACTTGCCTTACGTTGCCTTGCTTTACGTTGCCTTCCTTTACGTTGCTTTACGTTGCCTTGCTTTACGTTGCCTTGTTTTACGTTGCCTTGCCTTACCTTGCCTTGCTTTACGTTGCCTTGCTTTACGTTGCTTTACGTTGCCTTGCTTTACGTTGCCTTGCTTTTCGTTGCCTTGCCTTACGTTGCCTTGCTTTACGTTGCCTTGCTTTACGTTGCTTTACGTTGCTTTACGTTCCCTTGCTTTACATTGCTTTACGTTGCTTTACGTTTCCTTGCTTTACGTTGCTTTACGTTGCTTTACGTTCCCTTGCTTTACATTGCTTTACGTTGCTTTATGTTGCCTTGCTTTACATTGCTTTACGTTGCCTTGATTTATGTTGCTTTACGTTGCCTTGCTTTACGTTGCCTAGACTTACGTTGCCTTGCTTTACATTGCCTTGCTTTACGTTGCCTTACCGTACGTTGCCTTGTTTTACGTTGCCTTGCTTTACGTTGCTTTACGTTGCCTTGCTTTACGTTGCCTTGCTTTACGTTGCCTTGCTTTACGTTGCTTTAAGTTGCTTTACGTTGCTTTAGGTTGCGTTGCTTTACGTTGCATTGCTTTACGTTGCCTTGCTTTACGTTGCTTTACGTTGCCTTGCTTTACGTTGCTTTACGTTGCTTTACGTTGCCTTGCTTTACGTTGCTTTACGTTGCTTTACGTTGCCTTGCCTTACGTTGCCTTGTTTTACGTTGCATTACGATGCCTTGCTTTACGTTGCCTTGCTTTACGTTGCTTTACGTTGCCTTGCTTTACGTTGCCTTGCTTTACGTTGCTTTACGTTGCCAAGCTTTAAGTTGCCTTGCTTTACGTTGCTTTACGTTGCCTTGCTTTACGTTGCCTTGCTTTACGTTGCTTTACGTTGCCTTGCTTTACGTTGCTTTACGTTGCCTTGCTTTACGTTGCTTTACGTTGCTTGCTTTACGTTGCCTTGCCTTACGTTGCCTTGCTTTACGTTGCCTTGCCTTACGTTGTCTTGCTTTACGTTGCCTTGCTTTACTTTGCCTTGCCTTACGTTGTCTTGCTTTACGTTGCCTTGCTTTACGTTGCCTTGCTTTACATTGCCTTGCCTTACGTTGCCTTGCTTTACGTTGCCTTGCTTTACGTTGCTTTACGTTGCTTGATTTACGTTGCCTTGCTTTACGTTGCCTTGCTTTACGTTGCCTTACTTTACGTTGCCTTGCCTTAACTTTCCTTGCTTTACGTTGCCTTGCTTTACGTTGCTTTACGTTGCCTTGCTTTACATTGCCTTGCTTTACGTTGCCTTGCGTTACGTTCATTTTCTTTACGTTGCCTGGCTTTACGTTGCTTTATGTTGCTTTACGTTGCTTTATGTTGCCTTGCTTTACGTTGCCTTGCATTACGTTGCTTTACGTTGCTTTACGTTGCCTTGCTTTACGTTGCTTTACGTTGCTTTACGTTGCCTTGCTTTACGTTGCTTTACGTTGCCTTGCTTTATGTTGCTTTACGTTGCTTTACGTTGCCTTGCTTTACGTTGCCTTGCTTTACGTTGCTTTACGTTGCCTTGCTTTACGTTGCCTTGCTTTACGTTGCTTTACGTTGCCTGTCTTTACGTTGACTTCCTTTTCGTTGCTTTACGTTGCCTTGATTTACGTTGCCTTCCTTTACGTTGCTTTACGTTGCTTTACGTTGCTTTATGTTGCTTTACGTTGCCTTGCTTTACGTTGCCTTGCTTTACGTTGCTTTACGTTGCTTTACGTTGCCTTGCCTTACGTTGCCTTGCTTTACGTTGCCTTGCTTTACGTTGCCTTGCCGTACGTTGCCTTGCTTTACGTTGCCTTGCTTTACGTTGCTTTACTTTGCCTTGCCTTACGTTTCCTTGCTTTACGTTGCCTTGCCTTACGTTGCCTTGCTTTACGTTGCCTTTCTTTACGTTGCTTTACGTTGCCTTGCTTTACGTTTCCTTGCTTTACGTTGCCTTGCCTTACGTTGCCTTGCTTTACGTTGCCTTGCTTTACGTTGCTTTACGTTGCCTTGCTTTACGTTGCCTTGCTTTTCATTGCCTTGCCTTACGTTGCCTTGCTTTACGTTGCGTTACGTTGCTTTACGTTGCCTTGCTTTACATTGCTTTACGTTGCTTTGCGTTTCCTTGCTTTACGTTTCTTTACGTTGCTTTACGTTCCCTTGCTTTACATTGCTTTACGTTGCTTTATGTTGCCTTGCTTTACAATGCTTTACGTTGCCTTGATTTATGTTGCTTTACGTTGCCTTGCTTTACGTTGCCTTGCCTTACGTTGCCTTGCTTTACGTTGCCTTGCTTTACGTTGCCTTACCGTACGTTTCCTTGCTTTACATTGCCTTGCTTTACGTTGCTTTACGTTGCCTTGCTTTACGTTGCCTTGCTTTACGTTGCCTTGCCTTACGTTGCCTTGCTTTACGTTGCCTTGCTTTACGTTGCTTTACGTTGCTTTACGTTGCTTTAAGTTGCATTGCTTTACGTTGCCTTGCTTTACGTTGCTTTACGTTGCCTTACTTTACGTTTCTTTACTTTTCTTTACTTTGCCTTGCTTTACGTTGCTTTACGTTGCTTTACGTTCCCTTGCTTTACGTTGCATTGCTTTACGTTGCTTTACGATGCCTTGCTTTACGTTGCCTTGCTTTACGTTGCTTTACGTTGCCTTGCTTTACGTTGCCTTGCTTTACGTTGCTTTACGTTGCCTTGCTTTACATTGCTTTAGGTTGCCTTGCTTTACGTTGCTTTACGTTGCCTTGCTTTAAGTTTCCTTGATTTACGTTGCCTTGCCTTACGTTGCCTTGCTTTACGTTACCTTGCTTTACGTTCCTTGCTTTACATTGCCTTGCCTTACGTTGCCTTGCTTTACGTTGCCTTGCTTTACGTTGCTTTACGTTGCTTGTTTTGCGTTGCCTTGCTTTACGTTGCCTTGCTTTACGTTGCCTTGTCTTACGTTTCCTTACTTTACGTTGCCTTGCTTTACGTTGCTTTACGTTGCCTTGCTTTACGTTGTCTTGCTTTACGTTGCCTTGCCTTACGTTGATTTTCTTTACGTTGCCTTGCTTTACGTTGCTTTACGTTGCTTTACGTTTCTTTATGTTTCCTTGCTTTACGTTGCCTTGCATTACGTTGCTTTACGTTGCTTTACGTTGCCTTGCTTTACGTTGCTTTACGTTGCTTTACGTTGCCTTGCTTTACGTTGCTTTACGTTGCTTTACGTTGCCTTGCTTTACGTTGCCTTGCTTTACGTTACTTTACGTTGCTTTACGTTGCCTTGCTTTACGTTGGCTTGCTTTACGTTGCTTTACGTTGCCTTGCTTTACGTTGCCTTGCTTTACGTTGCTTTACGTTGACTTGCTTTACGTTGCCTTGCTTTACGTTGCTTTACGTTGCCTTGATTTACGTTGCCTTGCTTTACGTTGGTTTATGTTGCTTTACGTTGCCTTGCTTTACGTTGCCTTGCTTTACTTTGCTTTACGTTGCTTTACGTTGCCTTCCTTTATGTTGCCTTGCTTTACGTTGCTTTACGTTGCTTTACGTTGCCTTGCTTTACGTTGCTTTACGTTGCTTTACATTGCCTTGCTTTACGTTGCCTTGCTTTACGTTGCCTTGCTTTACGTTGCTTTACGTTGCTTTACGTTGCCTTGCTTTACGTTGCTTTACGTTGCCTTGCTTTACGCTGCCTTGCTTTACGTTACTTTACGTTGCTTTACGTTGCCTTGCTTTACGATGGCTTGCTTTACGTTGCTTTACGTTGCCTTGCTTTACGTTGCTTTACGTTGCCTTGCTTTACGTTGCCTTGCTTTACGTTGCTTTACGTTGCCTTGATTTACGTTGCCTTGCTGTACGATGCTTTATGTTGCTTTACGTTGCCTTGCTTTACGTTGCCTTGCTTTACTTTGCTTCACGTTGCTTTACGTTGCCTTGCTTTACGTTGCCTTGCTTTACGTTGCTTTACGTTGCTTTACGTTGCCTTGCTTTACGTTGCCTTGCTTTACGTTGCTTTACGTTGCTTTACATTGCCTTGCTTTACGTTGCCTTGCTTTACGTTTCCTTACTTTACGTTGCTTTACGTTGCTTTACGTTAACTTGCTTTAGGTTGCTTTACTTTGCCTTGCTTTACGTTGCTTTACGTTGCTTTACGTTGCCTTGCCTTACGTTGCCTTGCTTTACGTTGCCTTGCTTTACGTTGCTTTACGTTGCTTTACGTTGCCTTGCTTTACGTTGCTTTACGTTGCCTTGCTTTACGTTGCCTTGCTTTACGTTGCTTTACGTTGCTTTACGTTACCTTGCTTTACGTTGCCTTGCTTTACGTTGCTTTACGTTGCCTTGCTTTACGTTGCTTTACGTTGCTTTACGTTGCCTTGCTTTACGTTGCTTTACGTTGCTTTACGTCGCCTTGCTTAACGTTGCCTTGCCTTAGGTTGCCTTGCTTTACTTTGCCTTGTTTACGTTGCCTTGCTTTATGTTGCCTTGGTTTATGTTGCTTTACGTTGCTTTACGTTGCTTTACGTTGCCTTGCTTTACGTTGCCTTGCTTTACGTTGCTTTTCGTTGCTTTACGTTGCCTTGCTTTACGTTGCTTTACGTTGCTTTACGTTGCCTTGATTTATGTTGCCTTGCTTTACGTTGCTTTACGTTGCCTTGCCTCGCCTCGCCTCCCCTCGCCTCTCCACGTTGCTTTACGTTGCTTTACGTTGCCTTGCTTTACGTTCCGTTGCTTTACGTTGCTTTACGTTGCTTTACGTTGCCTTGCTTTACGTTGCTTTGCATTGCGTTGCTTTACGTTGCCTTGCTTTACGTTGCTTTACGTTGCTTTACGTTGCCTTGCTTTACGTTGCTTTACGTTGCTTTACGTTGCCTTGCTTTACGTTGCTTAAGGTTGCTTTATGTTGCTTTATGTTGCCTTGCTTTACGTTGCCTTGCTTTACGTTGCTTTACGTTGCCTTTCTTTACGTTGCTTTACGTTGCCTTGCTTTACGTTTCCTTGCTTTACGTTGCTTTACGTTGCCTTGCTTTACGTTGCCTTGCTTTACCTTGCTTTATGTTTCCTTGCCTCGCCTCGCCACCCCTCGCCTCTCCACGTTGCTTTACGTTCTTTACGTTGCCTTGATTTACGTTGCCTTGCTTTACGTTGCCTTGCTTTACTTTGCTTTACGTTGCTTTACGTTGCCTTGCTTTACGTTGCTTTACGTTGCTTTACGTTCCCTTGCTTTATGTTGCCTTGCTTTACGTTGCTTTACGTTGCTTTACATTGCCTTGCTTTACGTTGCCTTGCTTTACATTGCCTTGCTTTACGTTGCTTTACGTTGCCTTGATTTACGTTGCCTTGCTTTACGTTGCTTTACGTTGCCTTGCTTTACGTTGTTTTACTTTGCTTTACGTTGCCTTGCTTTACGTTGCTTTACGTTGCTTTACGTTGCCTTGCATTACGTTGCTTTACGTTGCTTTACGTTGCCTTGCTTTACGTTGCCTTGCTTTACGTTGACTTTTTTTACGTTGCCTTACGTTGCTTTACGTTGCCTTGCTTTACGTTGCCTTGCTTTACGTTGCCTTGCTTTACGTTGCTTTACGTTGCTTTACGTTGCCTTGCTTTACGTTGCTTTACGTTAATTTACGTTGCTTTACGTTGCCTTGCTTTACGTTGCCTCGCCTCGCCTCGCCTCGCCACGTTGCTTTATGTTGCTTTACGTTGCCTTGCTTTACGTTGCCTTGCTTTACGTTACTTTACGTTGCTTTACGTTGCCTTGCTTTACGTTGCTTTACGTTAATTTACGTTACTTTACGTTGCCTTGCTTTACGTTGCCTCGTCTCGTCTCGCCTCGCCTCGCCTCGCCACGTTGCTTCATGTTGCTTTACGTTGCCTTGCTTTACGTTGCCTTGCTTTACGTTGCTTTACGTTGCTTTACGTTGCCTTGCTTTACGTTGCCTTGCCTTGCCTTGCTTTGCATTGCCTTGCTTTACGTTGCCTTGCTTTACGTTGCCTTGCCTTGCCTTGCTTTATGTTGCCTTGCTTTACGTTGCCTTAATTTACGTTTCCTTGCTTTACGTTGCCTTCCCTTGCCTTGCTTTACGTTGCCTTGCCTTGCCTTGCTTTACGTTGCCGTTCTTTACGTTGCCTTGCTTTACATTGCCTTGCCTTGCCTTGTTTAACGTTGCCTTGCTTTACGTTGCCTTGCTTTACGTTCCCTTGCTTTACGTTGCCATGCTTTAAGTTGCCTTGCTTTACGTTGCCTTGCTTTACGTTGCCTTGCCTTGCTTTACGTTGCCTTACTTTACGTTGCCTTGCCTTCCCTTGCTTTACGTTGCCTTGCTTTACGTTGCCTTGCTTTACGTTGCCTTGCCTTGCCTTGCTTTACATTGCCTTGCTTTACGTTGCCTTGCTTTACGTTGCCTTGCCTTGCCTTGCTTTACGTTGCCTTGCTTTACGTTGCCTTGCTTTATGTTGCCTTGCTTTACCTTGCCTTCCCTTGCCTTGCTTTACGTTGCCTTGCTTTACGTTGCCTTTCTTTACGTTGCCTTGCCTTGCCTTGCTTTACGTTGCCTTGCTTTACTTTGCCTTGCTTTACGTTGCCTTGCTTTACGTTGCCTTGCCTTACGTTGCCTTGCCTTGCTTTACGATGCCTTGGTTTACGTTGCCTTGCCTTGCCTTGCTTTACGTTGCCTTGCCTTGCCTTGATTTACGTTGCCTTGCTTTACCTTGCCTTGCTTTACGTTGCCTTGCCTTGCTTTACGTTGCCTTGATTTACGTTGCCTTGCTTTACGTTGCCTTGCCTTGCCTTGCTTTACTTTGCCTTGCTTTACGTTGCCTTGCTTTACGTTGCCTTGTTTTTCCTTGCTTTACGTTGCCTTGCTTTACGTTGCCTTGCTTTACGTTGCCTTGCTTTACGTTGCCTTGCTTTACGTTGCCTTGCCTTTCATTGCTTTACATTGCCTTGCTTTACGTTGCCTTGCTTTACGTTGCCTTGCCTTGCCTTGCTTTACGTTGCCTTAATTTACGTTGCCTTGCTTTACGTTGCCTTGCTTATACATTGGCTTGCCTTGCCTTGCTTTACTTTGCCTTCCTTTACGTTGACTTGCTTTACAATGCCTTGCCTTGCCTTGCTTTACGTTGCCTTGCTTTACGTTGCCTTGCCTTGCCTTGTTTTACGTTGCCATGCTTTACGTTGCCTTGCTTTACGTTGCCTTGCCTTGCTTTACGTTGCCTTGCTTTACGTTGCCTTGCTTTACGTTGCCTTGCCTTCCCTTGCTTTACTTTGCCTTCCTTTACGTTGCCTTGCTTTACGTTGCCTTCCCTTGCCTTGCTTTACGTTGCCTTGCCTTGCTTTACGTTGCCTTGCTTTACGTTGCCTTGCCTTGCCTTGCTTTACGTTGACTTGCTTTATGTTGCCTTGCCTTGCCTTGCTTTACTTTGCCTTGCTTTACATTGCCTTGCTTTACGTTGCCTTGCTTTACGTTGCCTTGCTTTACGTTGCCTTGTTTTGCCTTGCTTTACGTTGCCTTGCTTTACGTTGCCTTGCTTTACGTTGCCTTGCCTTTAATTGCTTTACGTTGCCTTGCTTTACGTTGCCTTGCTTTACGTTGCCTTGCCTTGCCTTGTTTTACGTTGCCTTGCTTTACGTTGCCTTGCTTTACGTTGCCTTCCATTACGTTGCCTTGCCTTGCCTTGCTTTACGTTGCCTTGCTTTACATTGCCTTGCTTTACGTTGCCTTGCCTTGCCTTGCTTTACGTTGCCTTGCTTTACGTTGCCTTGCTTTACGTTGCCTTCCTTTACGTTGCCTTCCTTTACGTTGCCTTGCTTTACATTGCCTTGCTTTACGTTGCCTTGCCTTGCCTTGCTTTACGTTGCCTTGCTTTACGTTGCCTTGCCTTACGTTGCCTTGCCTTGCCTTACCTTACGTTGCCTTGCTTTACGTTGCTTTACGTTGCCTTGCTTTACGTTGCCTTGCTTTACGTTGCTTTACGTTGCTTTACGTTACCTTGCTTTACGTTGCCTTGCTTTACGTTGCTTTACGTTGCCTTGCTTTACGTTGCTTTACGTTGCTTTACGTTGCCTTGCTTTACGTTGCTTTACGTTGCTTTACGTCGCCTTGCTTAACGTTGCCTTGCCTTAGGTTGCCTTGCTTTACTTTGCCTTGTTTACGTTGCCTTGCTTTATGTTGCCTTGGTTTATGTTGCTTTACGTTGCTTTACGTTGCTTTACGTTGCCTTGCTTTACGTTGCCTTGCTTTACGTTGCTTTTCGTTGCTTTACGTTGCCTTGCTTTACGTTGCTTTACGTTGCTTTACGTTGCCTTGATTTATGTTGCCTTGCTTTACGTTGCTTTACGTTGCCTTGCCTCGCCTCGCCTCCCCTCGCCTCTCCACGTTGCTTTACGTTGCTTTACGTTGCCTTGCTTTACGTTCCCTTGCTTTACGTTGCTTTACGTTGCTTTACGTTGCCTTGCTTTACGTTGCTTTGCATTGCGTTGCTTTACGTTGCCTTGCTTTACGTTGCTTTACGTTGCTTTACGTTGCCTTGCTTTACGTTGCTTTACGTTGCTTTACGTTGCCTTGCTTTACGTTGCTTAAGGTTGCTTTATGTTGCTTTATGTTGCCTTGCTTTACGTTGCCTTGCTTTACGTTGCTTTACGTTGCCTTTCTTTACGTTGCTTTACGTTGCCTTGCTTTACGTTTCCTTGCTTTACGTTGCTTTACGTTGCCTTGCTTTACGTTGCCTTGCTTTACCTTGCTTTATGTTGCCTTGCCTCGCCTCGCCACCCCTCGCCTCTCCACGTTGCTTTACGTTCTTTACGTTGCCTTGATTTACGTTGCCTTGCTTTACGTTGCCTTGCTTTACTTTGCTTTACGTTGCTTTACGTTGCCTTGCTTTACGTTGCTTTACGTTGCTTTACGTTCCCTTGCTTTATGTTGCCTTGCTTTACGTTGCTTTACGTTGCTTTACATTGCCTTGCTTTACGTTGCCTTGCTTTACATTGCCTTGCTTTACGTTGCTTTACGTTGCCTTGATTTACGTTGCCTTGCTTTACGTTGCTTTACGTTGCCTTGCTTTACGTTGTTTTACTTTGCTTTACGTTGCCTTGCTTTACGTTGCTTTACGTTGCTTTACGTTTCCTTGCATTACGTTGCTTTACGTTGCTTTACGTTGCCTTGCTTTACGTTGCCTTGCTTTACGTTGACTTGTTTTACGTTGCCTTACGTTGCTTTACGTTGCCTTGCTTTACGTTGCCTTGCTTTACGTTGCCTTGCTTTACGTTGCTTTACGTTGCTTTACGTTGCCTTGCTTTACGTTGCTTTACGTTAATTTACGTTGCTTTACGTTGCCTTGCTTTACGTTGCCTCGCCTCGCCTCGCCTCGCCTCGCCACGTTGCTTTATGTTGCTTTACGTTGCCTTGCTTTACGTTGCCTTGCTTTACGTTACTTTACGTTGCTTTACGTTGCCTTGCTTTACGTTGCTTTACGTTAATTTACGTTACTTTACGTTGCCTTGCTTTACGTTGCCTCGTCTCGTCTCGCCTCGCCTCGCCTCGCCACGTTGCTTTATGTTGCTTTACGTTGCCTTGCTTTACGTTGCCTTGCTTTACGTTGCTTTACGTTGCTTTACGTTGCCTTGCTTTACGTTGCCTTGCCTTGCCTTGCTTTGCATTGCCTTGCTTTACGTTGCCTTGCTTTACGTTGCCTTGCCTTGCCTTGCTTTATGTTGCCTTGCTTTACGTTGCCTTAATTTACGTTTCCTTGCTTTACGTTGCCTTCCCTTGCCTTGCTTTACGTTGCCTTGCCTTGCCTTGCTTTACGTTGCCGTTCTTTACGTTGCCTTGCTTTACATTGCCTTGCCTTGCCTTGTTTAACGTTGCCTTGCTTTACGTTGCCTTGCTTTACGTTCCCTTGCTTTACGTTGCCATGCTTTACGTTGCCTTGCTTTACGTTGCCTTGCTTTACGTTGCCTTGCCTTGCTTTACGTTGCCTTACTTTACGTTGCCTTGCCTTCCCTTGCTTTACGTTGCCTTGCTTTACGTTGCCTTGCTTTACGTTGCCTTGCCTTGCCTTGCTTTACATTGCCTTGCTTTACGTTGCCTTGCTTTACGTTGCCTTGCCTTGCCTTGCTTTACGTTGCCTTGCTTTACGTTGCCTTGCTTTATGTTGCCTTGCTTTACCTTGCCTTCCCTTGCCTTGCTTTACGTTGCCTTGCTTTACGTTGCCTTTCTTTACGTTGCCTTGCCTTGCCTTGCTTTACGTTGCCTTGCTTTACTTTGCCTTGCTTTACGTTGCCTTGCTTTACGTTGCCTTGCCTTACGTTGCCTTGCCTTGCTTTACGATGCCTTGGTTTACGTTGCCTTGCCTTGCCTTGCTTTACGTTGCCTTGCCTTGCCTTGATTTACGTTGCCTTGCTTTACCTTGCCTTGCTTTACGTTGCCTTGCCTTGCTTTACGTTGCCTTGATTTACGTTGCCTTGCTTTACGTTGCCTTGCCTTGCCTTGCTTTACTTTGCCTTGCTTTACGTTGCCTTGCTTTACGTTGCCTTGTTTTTCCTTGCTTTACGTTGCCTTGCTTTACGTTGCCTTGCTTTACGTTGCCTTGCTTTACGTTGCCTTGCTTTACGTTGCCTTGCCTTTCATTGCTTTACATTGCCTTGTTTTACGTTGCCTTGCTTTACGTTGCCTTGCCTTGCCTTGCTTTACGTTGCCTTTATTTACGTTGCCTTGCTTTACGTTGCCTTGCTTATACATTGGCTTGCCTTGCCTTGCTTTACTTTGCCTTCCTTTACGTTGACTTGCTTTACAATGCCTTGCCTTGCCTTGCTTTACGTTGCCTTGCTTTACGTTGCCTTGCTTTACGTTGCCTTGCCTTGCCTTGTTTTACGTTGCCATGCTTTACGTTGCCTTGCTTTACGTTGCCTTGCCTTGCTTTACGTTGCCTTGCTTTACGTTGCCTTGCTTTACGTTGCCTTGCCTTCCCTTGCTTTACTTTGCCTTCCTTTACGTTGCCTTGCTTTACGTTGCCTTCCCTTGCCTTGCTTTACGTTGCATTGCCTTGCTTTACGTTGCCTTGCTTTACGTTGCCTTGCCTTGCCTTGCTTTACGTTGACTTGCTTTATGTTGCCTTGCCTTGCCTTGCTTTACTTTGCCTTGCTTTACATTGCCTTGCTTTACGTTGCCTTGCTTTACGTTGCCTTGCTTTACGTTGCCTTGTTTTGCCTTGCTTTACGTTGCCTTGCTTTACGTTGCCTTGCTTTACGTTGCCTTGCCTTTAATTGCTTTACGTTGCCTTGCTTTACGTTGCCTTGCTTTACGTTGCCTTGCCTTGCCTTGTTTTACGTTGCCTTGCTTTACGTTGCCTTGCTTTACGTTGCCTTCCATTACGTTGCCTTGCCTTGCCTTGCTTTACGTTGCCTTGCTTTACATTGCCTTGCTTTACGTTGCCTTGCCTTGCCTTGCTTTACGTTGCCTTGCTTTACGTTGCCTTCCTTTACGTTGCCTTCCTTTACGTTGCCTTGCTTTACATTGCCTTGCTTTACGTTGCCTTGCCTTGCCTTGCTTTACGTTGCCTTGCTTTACGTTGCCTTGCCTTACGTTGCCTTGCCTTAAGTTGCCTTACCTTACGTTGCCTGACCTTACGTTGCCTTACGTTGCCTTACATTGCCTTAACTTACGTTGCCTTACGTTGCCTTATCTTACGTTACCTTAACTTACGTTCCCTTACCTTGCCTTACCTTACGTTGCCTTACCTTACGTTGCCTTGCCTTACGTTGACTTATCTTACGTTGCCTTACGTTGCCTTACCTTACGTTGCCTTACCTTAAGTTGCCTTACCTTACGTTGCCTTAAGTTGCCTTACCTGACGTTGCCTTTCCTTACGTTGCCTTACATTGCTTTACCTTACGTAGCCTTACCTTACGTTGCCTTACCTTACGTTGCCTTACCTTACGTTGCCTTACCTTACATAGCCTTACTTTGCCTTACCTTACGTTGGCTTACGCTGCCTTACCTTACGTTGCCTTGCCTTACGTTGCCTTACGTTGCCTTACCTTACGTTGCCTTGCCTTACGTTGCCTTACGTTACATTGCCGAACGTTGCCTTACGTTGCCTTCATTACGTTGCCTTGCCTTACGTTGCCTAAAATTGCTTACCTTACGTTGCCCTCCCTTACGTTGCCTTACTTTGCCTTACCTTATGTTGCCTTACCTTACGTTGCCTTACGTTGCCTTACCTTACGTTGCCTTGCCTTACATTGCCTTACGTTCCCTTACGTTACCTTGCCTTACGTTGCCTTACCTTACGTTGCCTTACGTTACCTTACCTTATGTTTCCTTACGTTGCCTTACGTTGCCTTGCCTTACGTTGCCTTACGTTGCCTTACCTTACGTTGCCTTACGTTCCCTTACGTTTCCTTGCCTTACGTTGCCTTACCTTACGTTGCTTTACGTTTCCTTACCTTACGTTGCCTTACCTTACGTTGCCTTACGTTGCCTTACGTTGCCTTACCTTACGTTGCCTTGCTTTGCCTTACCTTACGTTGCCTTACCTTACGTTGAATTACGTTGCCTTACCTTACGTTGCCTTAAGTTGCCTTACCTTACGTTGCCTTACCTTACGTTGCCTTACGTTGCCTTACCTAACGTTGCCTTACCTTACGTTGCCTACCGTTGCCTTAGCTTACGTTGCCTTAACTTACGTTGCCTTACGTTGCCTTACCTTACGTTGCCTTGCCTTACGTTGCCTTACGTTGCCTTTCCTTACGTTGCCTTACGTTGCCTTACGTTGCCTTTACCTTACGTATCCTTGCCTTACGTTCCCTTACCTTACGTTGCCTTACCTTACGTTGCCTTATGTTACCTTACCTTACGTTGCCTAACACTGCCTTACCTTACGTTTCCTTGCATTACGTTGCCTTACTTTGCCTTACCTTACGTTGCCTTGCCTTACGTTGCCTTGCCTTACGTTGCCTTGCCTTACGTTGCCTTGCCTAACGTTCCCTTACGTTGCCTTACCTTACGTTGACTTGCCTTACGATGCCTTGCCTTACGATGCCTTATCTTACGTTGCCTTGCTTTACGTTGCCTTACCTTACGTTGCCTTACGTTGCCTTACCTTACGTTGCCTTGCCTTACGTTGCCTTGCCTTACGTTGCCTTGCCTTACGTTGCCTTGCCTTACATTGCCTTGCCTTACGTTGCCTTACCTTACGTTGTCTTACGTTGCCTTACCTTAAGTTGCCTTATCTTACGTTGTCTTACGTTGCCTCTACCTTACGTTGCCTTGCCTTACGTTGCCTTACGTTGCCTTACCTTACTTTGCCTTACGTTGCCTTAGGTTGCCTTTACCTTATGTATCCTTGCCTTACGTTCCCTTACCTTACGTTGCCTTACCTTACGTTGCCTTATGTTACCTTACCTTACGTTGCCTAACACTGCCTTACCTTACGTTTCCTTGCATTACGTTGCCTTACGTTGCCTTACCTTACATTGCCTTGCCTTACGTTGCCTTGCCTTACGTTGCCTTGCCTAACGTTCCCTTACGTTGCCTTACCTTACGTTGCCTTGCCTTACGATGCCTTACCTTACGTAGCCTTACGTTGCCTTACCTTTCGTTGCCTTGCCTTACTTTGCCATGCCTTACGTTGCCTTACGTTACCTTACCTTAGGTTGCCCTACCTTACGTTGCCATCGTTGCCTTACGTTGCATTGCCTTACTTTGCCTTACCTTACATTGCCTTACGTTGCCTTACGTTGCCTTCCCTTATGTTGCCTTGCCTTACGTATCCTTACCTTACGTTGCCTTGCCTTACGTTGACTTACGTTGACTTACCTTACGTTGCCTTACCTTACGTTGCCTTGCCTTACGTTGCCTTACG
>NW_027207031.1:0-68464 GCF_032191515.1 Phaenicophaeus curvirostris | reverse complement strand
GGGCAAAGAGGGGCCGACAAGGGCAAAGAGGGGCCGACAAGGGCAAAGAGGGGCCGACAAGGGCAAAGAGGGGCCGACAAGGGCAAAGAGGGGCCGACAAGGGCAAAGAGGGGCCGACAAGGGCAAAGAGGGGCCGACAAGGGCAAAGAGGGGCCGACAAGGGCAAAGAGGGGCCGACAAGGGCAAAGAGGGGCCGACAAGGGCAAAGAGGGGCCGACAAGGGCAAAGAGGGGCCGACAAGGGCAAAGAGGGGCCGACAAGGGCAAAGAGGGGCCGACAAGGGCAAAGAGGGGCCGACAAGGGCAAAGAGGGGCCGACAAGGGCAAAGAGGGGCCGACAAGGGCAAAGAGGGGCCGACAAGGGCAAAGAGGGGCCGACAAGGGCAAAGAGGGGCCGACAAGGGCAAAGAGGGGCCGACAAGGGCAAAGAGGGGCCGACAAGGGCAAAGAGGGGCGGACAAGGGCAAAGAGGGGCGGACAAGGGCTAAGCGGGGCGGACAAGGGCTAAGCGGGGCGGACAAGGGCTAAGCGGGGCGGACAAGATCGGAGAATACGGGACAGGTGCAAAGAGGGTCGGACAAGATCGGAGAATACGGGACAAGGGCCCAGACGGGCGGACACGAGCCCAGAGGGGCGGACAAGTTCGGAGAATACGGGACAAGGGCCCAGAGGGGCGGACACGGGCCCAGAGGGGCAGACAAGTGCGGATAATACGGGACAAGGCCACAGAGGGTCGGACACGGGCC
The DNA here is from genome assembly GCF_032191515.1 of Phaenicophaeus curvirostris. Taxonomy (NCBI): domain Eukaryota; kingdom Metazoa; phylum Chordata; class Aves; order Cuculiformes; family Cuculidae; genus Phaenicophaeus; species Phaenicophaeus curvirostris. Next base: position 67,719 of record NW_027207031.1, on the reverse strand, counting down.
CAGAGGGGCGGATAATACGGGACAAGGCCACAGAGGGGCGGACAAGGGCAGAGAACACGGGACAAGGGGAAAGAGGGTCGGACAAGTGTGGAGAACACGGTACAAGGCCACAGAGTGGCGGACAATGGCGGAGAACACGGGACAAGGCCACAGAGTGGTGGACAATGGCGGAGAACACGGGACAAGGCCACAGATTGGCGGACAAGGGCGGAGAACACGGGACAAGGGCACAGAGGGGCGGACAAGGGCGGAGAACACGGGACAAGGGCCCAAGTCGGGCCGGGAGGGGCCCAAGTCAGGGCGGGCAAGTGCGGAAAATACCGGACAAGTGCGGATAATACGGGACAAGGCCACAGAGGGGCGGACAAGGGCAGAGAACACAGGACAAGGCCACAGAGGGGCGGACAAGGGCGGAGACACGGGACAAGGGCCCAAGTCGGGCCGGGCAAGTGCGGAAAATACCGGACAAGTGCGGATAATACGGGACAAGGCCACAGAGGGGCGGACAAGGGCGGAGAACACGGGACAAGGGCACAGAGGGGCGGACAAGGGCGGAGAATACGGGACAAGGGCCCAAGTCGGGCCGGGAGGGGCCCAAGTCGGGCCGGGCAAGTGCGGAAAATACCGGACAAGGGTAAGAGCAGGGCCGCAGGGGGTAAGAGCAGGGCCGCACGGGGTAAGAGCAGGGCCGCACGGGGTAAGAGCAGGGCCGCACGGGGTAAGAGCAGGGCCGCACGGGGTAAGAGCAGGGCCGCACGGGGTGGAGGTGCAGTTCAGTCTCAACTCAGTACCTTATATTAAACGTTCTGTTAGTCGAGCTTAACCAGCTTGAAGTGAAAGCACTTCCGGAGAAGACTCTACTGAGAGCCAGCATTTGATTGTAGCAGATTCCCTGCAGTCCTTGTGCTGAACGGTATGAAATTTCAAAGTGACACTTTAACCGCCATTCTGATGTTACTGTACACAAGCCGAGACTGAACATTCTACAAGCCTTGCTTTGCACTGAAAGCACTCTAAGAGAAGACATTCAGAAACAGCAGCATTCCATGCTAGCATCTTCCCTGCGGGAGACACTCTCTTTTCCCAAATCGCCTTATTAGGCGAAAGTAAGTCACAATTCAGTACCCTATACTAAACCATTCTGTTAGACATTCTTCTGCAGCTTGCAGTGAAGGCGCTTCCAGAGAAGACTCTAACAAAAGCCAGAATTTGACCATAGCAGCTTCCCTACAGTACTTCTCTGCATCCCCTCCATGGTTTCAGAGACTAGCAGAAACTACCACACTTAGGGCTGCTAGCTCTCCAAAGTAATGGATGCCCCTAGACTGCATGGTCTAGTCACATTAAAACATTAAGATAAGAACCGGGCCGCTATACCTTGGCTGACTCTTATCACCTCCTCCATGCACCAGGCAGAGCAGCTTGAACTGGACACAAATACACACGGAACACTAACACACAAGACCGATGTCGTGAACCGAGGACAAAAGAAGATTTGCAGCAACATGGAGGACTCTTGGACCACGCTTGCCAATGGGCAAGGCAATGGACAGGGCTCTGAGGAAGAACCTACGGTAGCCCTGGAAAAGCAAAGATGGTTCCAAAGAGATGTGGCTGCAACTGGCAAGATGAACGGGCAAGAAACCCTTTTAAAGTCCTAAAGATGCAGAGGATGGATGGAACAAGTCCCAGAACAGGGATCCAACAAAACGGAAGACTAACTATCCTGGATAATAAGGCCGGCTGCAAGGCTGCAGCAGAAGACAACTGACCGGATGCTTCCAAAACACAAGAGCGATCCACGCTTTAAAAATGTGAAGAAAGAAAAGCAGTGCCCCATCGACACTGCTTTGATCAGTACGAGCATTTGGGACCCTAGACATGGTGCCCAAGGCACATCCGGCATGCCTCGAGTACAAAAGAGGACATCAAGACCTGCAGAAAATTTCAGACACAGCACAGTGACTACACAAACTAGATAACAACAGATACAGGCTGGAACTGCCCTGCCCATGCAGGGTTTGGGCTCAGAAGTACGCCCCTCTGCCTTCACCTGCCCAAAGAGGACTCTCCCTGCACAGCCTAGGCTACCTTCAAAACCCCTCCCTGCTAGCCCCAACCCGCCTCCCGCTTCCCAAATCTGGTCCCTCAACTTAGCTTTCAGAGGGCCACGAATGAATCTGTCCTTGGCCAAAGCAGCTCAAATCACATCAGCTAACAGAAATAATCCTGCAGTCACTGGGTTCCTCTTCAGCATCTGCAAGGAAAACAAGGAGAAAAACACAGTGCCAAAACACGAGAACGATCCCGGCTTTAGGAGCACGATGCAAGAAAAGCAGTGCCCAATCGACAGTGCATTGATGGGTACAAGCATTCAGGACCCTAGATATGGTGCTCGAGGCATGTCCGGCATGCTGTAAAGGATCCCTCATTACAATGGTATGTGGCCAAGACTGGGATGATGTACGTGAGAGGATCACCTTTTAAATGTCTAAAGACACAAGATGCGTGGAAGAAGTCTTAGGCCTACAGGGATCCTTGAAAATATAAGACTAGCGATTGTGGCCACCAACACAGTCTGCAAGGTCACAGGAAAAGATGGCTGACTAGAAACTTTGAAAATGTGAAGCCAATCCACACTTAGGTTATGATGCAAGAAGAACAGTGCCTAATTGGCATTGTACCCATGAGTACAGGCATTCAAGACCCTCGAGATGCTGCTTAAGTCATATGCTGCATTCCTTTAAAGCAAAGGGGACATCAAGGCTTAAGAAACATGAAAGAGAAACAGAATATAAAGCACACAGCACAGACAAGCTGGAACGGCCCTACCTGGAACATGCTAGCTTTGGGCTGAGAAGTAACACCCTCCAGCTCTCCATGCCCAAAGGGGACATTTCCTGCACAGCCCTCTCCCCTAGGCTACTTTTAAAACTCCACCCTGCCATCCCCAGCCTTCTCCCCTCTGTCACACCCCACCCCTGCCCCCGTCCCTCAACTTAGCTTTCAGACCACCAGGAGGCTTCCTCAGCAGAAAAAACTCCAAGAGCATCAGCTCCCTGGGATGATCCTACAGTTGCCAGGTTCCACTTAGCCATCTGTAAGAAAACCAATGAGAAAACTAAAATAGTGCCAACAGCCAGCATTGCACTGATCAATGTCAGCACCTTACATGACAACTTGCTCTGCCTAACTGCCATGTTCTTCCACTCACTTGCTCCACAGCAGTTCTTATGTCAGATGCTGCAGCTGTTATCACCCAGGGTAATTAAATTAAGAGAATTACTCACACCTGTGAGAAGTCTGCCCCATGCTCCTTCTCCCTACTACCCAGCTCATCTCAAATGCTCTTCCCATTCCCAAGGTGGCCCACACAGTGCCTGCCAAACCAAAAGTAAATACTATGTTGCCAAATAATACTTTGCTCTTCTAGACATACTCAACTTCCTCCTCACCATCAGCCCCACAATGATGAGAAAAAGCCTGACTACCTCACCGGCACCCCAAAATTCTCTGCTGTCTGCTTACTTCTCCTCTCCTCCTCACCACTTAAGTTGTAGGACCAGTAGTGGTGATACCCAGGACAAAAGAAAGATGAGCCATGGAGATCCTAATTCTAGGAAGTTACCAGACTTTAGTCACAGGAGTAAACAAGAAGAACTTGAAAAAGAATATTCTTATCAAAACCCAGTAAAGATTATTAACACAGAAGACATAAAAACACAGGACACTCACCACACAGCAATGGAGACTGGAATTACAGAGGCAGTCAGCCAATGAAAAACTCGCAACAGTGGGATTTGACTGCTCTAAGACCTAAATTGGAAACTCAATGACCGTAAAAAAACACAATGGATAACAGGGACAAGGTAAAAACCGCTGTAAGCAATAACAAAGCAAACCTCACTGGTAAGTTCAGGAAAAATCCAAAACTCTACTAAATAAGGGAGGCTTGTGTGCCCACAGACCAGATGAAAAAGAGTTGCTCAGCTGCTAACTGTTACGAGCCAAAACAATATCCAATCTCTTCCCTGAGAAATGCAAGCGAAACAAGCGGCAGAATCCTGCACTGTAGATAGGCAGTGAGTCCATATGTTTAAGTAGCAAGGTGTCTGATATTCATAGGATCACCCGGTTGGAAAAGACCCATTGGATCATTGAGTCCAACCATTCCTATCAATCACTAAACCACGTCCCTCAGCACTTCGGCCACCCGTCCTTTAAACACCTCCAGGGAAGGTGACTCTACCACCTCCTTGGGCAGCCTTTGCCCATCCCTAATAACCCTTTCAGTGAAATATTTTTTCCTGATGTACAGCCTGAACCTTCCCTGGCAGAGCTTGAGGCTATTCCCTCTTGTCCTGTCCCCTGTCACTTTGGAGAGGTGGCCAGCTCCCTTATCTCCACAACCTCCTTTCAGCAATGAGGTCTCCCCTCAGCCTCCTCTTCTCCAGGCTAAACACCCCCAGCCCTCTCAGCCACTCCTCATAAGGCTTATTCACCAGCCCCCTCACCAGCTACAGTACTCTTCTCTGGACATTCAGATGGATGGAGACAGGATGGATGCAAAGAAGTTGGTTGAGGAACACAATAAGTAGAAAGTATAAGGGAGCAGAGATCTCACAGCCCTAGAGATTACATTTCTTAGGGTAACTAATGCTTTTCAACTTGTGTCTCAACCTCATCGTTACCTCGTTGGCTACAGAGAGACTAGAACAACAGACACCTGAATGGCACTTGCATCTGACCACCAAACTGACCCAAGAAAGACTGATGAACCCATCTCCCTTTCCCCAAACCATTAAAGCCCTTTTCTACCCCTGAAGTATCAGAGAAGGAACCCTGCTCCTTCTTAACAGAACCTGCCCTATATTTTAACCCCCCTGACCCTTCTGTGTTGCTGTTCCTTGGGAGCTGGGCTCCTGAGCCCTTCCCAAGGCTCCCCTGGCCCCTTCTATCTTCCACCAACCCACAGACTCAACTTCCTACCACAGGCCAACAAGGCTCATTCCAGGTTATTATCACCCACAAGATGCCCATTACAAACTGCAGAGCCCCTAGGGCCAATACATCATGCCACACAGAATGAGGAACAACAACAAATCATCCCATAACTAAAAACTCCAGGCAAAGCACCCAGAAAAAAAACAAAGAAGGAAAACAAACCATTAAAACATCTTGCCCCCTCCAACACCCAATCAAAAATTACTGACAAAAAAGCCCCATAGTTACAGCTGTATGTGCTGCTTTGCCTGGACTCTTCCAAAGCTCATACCTCCTCCAACAGATGCCTCTGCTTCTTTAGAGGATCAGAAAAAAAAAAAATCAAAAAAAAAAGCCAAAAAACACCACTTACCCAACTAGCCTAAAATATATAATGAATTGAAACAGCAGCAAAACTCTAATCTCAAGGATAAACCACAACCTAAATGACCTCCAGAGGCAAGGCCTGTAGCTTATATACCCCCTGGCCCTTCCCACCCACCACCTGTGACTGGGGTGTGGTGAAGCCCTCACAGGTATAAAGAGTGCCTGGGGAGCAGCTGTGTTTTATTAACTCTGCCTTACATTCTCAGCTAGAACAACACTACTATGTGTCTGAAAGCATCCTTACAAGAAATAACAGTATGCGTGCTGTCACTGCAATATTGCTAGTTGTGACAGTGATGGAACTAGGTAACGAACATTTTAGACCTGGACTTTTTTGTTCCTTTCATTTATCGTGCTGCTACAATTACTGTTCCCAGGTATCCCTATACCCCTACTCTTTAATTTTTCTGTGCTCTTTTCTCTCTCTTTTTTCCCCCAGTCTTCAGTATCAGTTCTCTGTCCATACTTTTTTTCTCCTTTTCCATCTTTCTACCAATTTGCGTTCCTCATTCTGTTGATACTCCCCTTTGCTCCTCTTGCTGTTTCTGAATCTTTGTGCTAGTCCCTCCCCTTTTAATAATACTCTGCCTGTCTGTAGTGCTCCTAGTTCCTCTCAAAAAAGTCAGCGCTTTTTTATGTACACACATGGCCTTATGAGAAACAGCTGAGAGGACTGGGGTTGTTTAGTCTGGAGAAAAGGAGGCAGAGGGGAGACTTCATTGCTCTCTACAATTACCTGAAAGGAGATTGTAGAGAGGAGGATGATGGCCATTTCTCCCAAGTGACAGGGGACAGGACAAGAGGGAATGGCCTCAAGCTCCACCAGGGGAATCTGCAGCTTGCAGTGAAAGCGCTTCCAGAGGGAAGTCTAAAGAGGGCAAACATTTGATGGTAGCAGCTTCCCTGCGGGAGATACTCTCTTTGCCAAAATCGCATTATTAGGCGAAAGTAAGTTACAATTCAGTACCCTATCCTAAAGCTTGCTGTTAGGAGGGAATCTGCAGCTTACAGTGAAAGCGCTTCCAGAGGGGAGTCTAATGAGGGCAAACACTTGATTGTAGCAGCTTCCCTGCGGGAGATACTCTCTTTTCCATAATCGCATTATTAGCCGCATTAAAGATACAATTCAGTACACTGTCCTACAGCTTGCTGTTAGGAGGGAATCTGCACCTTGCAGTGAAAGCGCTTCCAGAGATGAGTCTAACGAGGGCAAACATTTGATGGTAGCAGCTTCCCTGCGGGAGATACTCTCTTTGCCAAAATCGCATTATTAGGAGAAAGTAAGTTACAATTCAGTACCCTATCCTAAAGCTTGCTGTTAGGAGGGAATCTGCAGCTTGCTTCCCGCAGGGAAGCTGCTACCATCAAATGTTTGCCCTCGTTAGACTCCCCTCTGGAAGCGCTTTCACTGCAAGCTGCAGATTCCCTCCTAACAGCAAGCTTTAGGATAGGGTACTGAATTGTAACTTAACTGCAGCTAATAAGGCGATTTTGGCAATGAGAATATCTCCCGCAGGGAAGATGCTACCATAAAATGTTTGCCCTCATTAGACTCCCCTCTGGAAGCGCTTTCACTGCAAGCTGCAGATTCCCTCCTAACAGCAAGCTTTAGGATAGGGTACTGAATTGTAACTTAAATGCGGCTAATAATGCGATTTTGGCAAAGAGAGTATATCCCGCAGGGAAGCTGCTACCATCAAATGTTTGCCCTCGTTAGACTCCCCTCTGGAAGCGCTTTCACTGCAAGCTGAAGATTCCCTCCTAACAGCAAGCTTTAGGATAGGGTACTGAATTGTAACTTACTTTCGCCTAATAATCCGATTTTGGCAAAGAGAGTATCTCCCGCAAGGAAGCTACTACCATCAAATGTTTGCCCTCATTAGACTCCCCTCAAGAAGCGCTTTAACTGCAAGCTGCAGATTCCCTCCTAACAGCAAGCTTTAGGATAGGGTACTGAATTGTAACTTACTTTCGCCTAATAATGCGATTTTGGAAAAGAGACTATCTCCCGCAGGAAAGCTGCTACCATCAAATGTTTGCCCTCATTAGACTCCCCTCTGGAAGCGCTTTCACTGCAAGCTGCAGATTCCCTCCTAACAGCAAGCTTTAGGATAGGGTACTGAATTGTAACTTAAATGCGGTTAATAATGCGATTTTGGCAAAGAGAGTATCTCCCGCAGGGAAGCTGCTACCATCAAATGTTTGCCCTCATTAGACTCCCCTCTGGAAGCGCTTTCACTGCAAGCTGCAGATTCCCTCCTAACAGCAAGCTTTAGGATAGGGTACTGAATTGTATCTTACTTTCGCCTAATAATGCGATTTTGGCAAAGAGAGTATCTCCCGCAGGGAAGCTGCTACCATCAAATGTTTGCCCTCATTAGACTCCCCTCTGGAAGCGCTTTCACTGCAAGCTGCAGATTCCCTCCTAAGAGCTAGCTTTAGGATAGGGTACTGAATTGTAACTTACTTTCGCCTAATAATGCGATTTTGGCAAAGAGAGTATATCCAGCAGGGAAGCTGCTACCATCAAATGTTTGCCCTCATTAGACTCCCCTCTGGACGCGCTTTCACTGCAAGCTGCAGATTCCCTCCTAACAGCAAGCTTTAGGATAGGGTACTGAATTGTAACTTACTTTCGCCTAATAATGCGATTTTGGCAAAGAGATTATCTCCCGCAGGGAAGCTGCTACCATCAAATGTTTGCCCTCATTAGACTCCCCTCTGGAAGCGCTTTCACTGCAAGCTGCAGATACCCTCCTAACAGCAAGTTTAGGATAGGGTACTGAATTGTAACTTACTTTCGCCTAATAATGCGATTTTGGAAAAGAGAGTATCTCCCGCAGGGAAGCTGCTACCATCAAATGTTTGCCCTCATTAGACTCCCCTCTGGAAGCGCTTTCACTGCAAGCTGCAGATTCCCTCCTAACAGCAAGCTTTAGGATAGGGTACTGAATTGTAACTTACTTTCGCCTAATAATGCGATTTTCGAAAAGAGACTATCTCCCGCAGGGAAGCTGCTACCATCAAATGTTTGCCCTCATTAGACTCCCCTCTGGAAGCGCTTTCACTGCAAGCTGCAGATTCCCTCCTAACAGCAAGCTTTAGGATAGGGTACTGAATTGTAACTTAAAAGCGGTTAATAATGCGATTTTGGCAAAGAGAGTATCTCCCGCAGGGAAGCTGCTACCATCAAATGTTTGCCCTCGTTAGACTCCCCTCTGGAAGCGCTTTGACTGCAAGCTGCAGATTCCCTCCTAACAGCAAGCTTTAGGATAGGGTACTGAATTGTAACTTAATTTCGCCTAATGCGATTTTGGCAAAGAGAGTATCTCCCGCAGGGAAGCTGCTACCATCAAATGTTTGCCCTCATTAGACTCCCCTCTGGAAGCGCTTTCACTGCAAGCTGCAGATTCCCTCCTAAGAGCTAGCTTTAGGATAGGGTACTGAATTGTAACTTACTTTCGCCTAATAATGCGATTTTGGCAAAGAGATTATCTCCTGCAGGGAAGCTGCTACCATCAAATGTTTGCCCTCATTAGACTCCCCTGTGGAAGCGCTTTCACTGCAAGCTGCAGATACCCTCCTAACAGCAAGTTTAGGATAGGGTACTGAATTGTAACTTACTTTCGCCTAATAATGCGATTTTGGAAAAGAGAGTATCTCCCGCAGGAATGCTGCTACCATCAAATGTTTGCCCTCATTAGACTCCCCTCTGGAAGCGCTTTCACTGCAAGCTGCAGATTCCCTCCTAACAGCAAGCTTTAGGATAGGGTACTGAATTGTATCTTACTTTCGCCTAATAATGCGATTTTCGAAAAGAGACTATCTCCCGCAGGGAAGCTGCTACCATCAAATGTTTCCCCTCATTAGACTCCCCTCTGGAAGCGCTTTCACTGCAAGCTGCAGATTCCCTCCTAACAGCAAGCTTTAGGATAGGGTACTGAATTGTAACTTACTTTCGCCTAATAATGCGATTTTGGCAAAGAGCTATCTCCCGCAGGGAAGCTGCTACTATCAAATGTTTGCCCTCGTTAGACTCCCCTCTGGAAGCGCTTTCACTGCAAGCTGCAGATTCCCTCCTAAGAGCAAGCTTTAGGGTAGGGTGCTGAATTGTAACTTACTTTTGCCTAGTAATGCGATTTTGGCAAAGAGAGTATCTCCCGCAGGGAAGATGCTAACATCAAATGTTTCCCCTCATTAGATTCCCCTCTGGAAGCGCTTTCACTGCAAGCTGCAGATTCCCTCCTAAAAGCAAGCTTTAGGATAGGGTACTGAATTGTAACTTAACTGCGGCTAATAATGCGATTTTGGCAAAGAGAGTATCTCCCGCAGGGAAGCTGCTACCATCAAATATTTGCCCTCATTAGACTCCCCTCTGGAAGCGCTTTCACTGCAAGCTGCAGATTCCCTCCTAACAGCAAGCTTTAGGATAGTGTACTGAATTGTAACTTAAATGCGGCTAATAATGCGATTTTGGCAAAGAGAATATCTCCCGCAGGGAATCTGCTACCATCAAATATTTGCCCTCATTAGACTCCCCTCTGGAAGCGCTTTCACTGCAAGCTGCAGATTCCCTCCTAACAGCAAGCTTTAGGATAGGGTACTGAATTGTAACTTACTTTCGCCTAATAATGCGGTTTTGGAAAAGAGAGTATATCCCGCAGGGAAGCTGCTACCATCAAATGTTTGCCCTCATTAGACTCCCCTCTGGAAGCGCGTTCACTGCAAGCTGCAGATTCCCTCCTAACAGCAAGCTTTAGGATAGGGTACTGAATTGTAACTTACTTTCGCCTAATAATGCGATTATGGCAAAGAGAGTATCTCCCGCAGGGAAGCTGCTACCATCAAATGTTTGCCCTCATTAGACTCCCCTCTTGAAGGGCTTTCACTGCAAGCTGCAGATTCCCTCCTAACAGCAAGCTTTAGGATAGGGTACTGAATTGTAACTTACTTTCGCCTAATAATGCAATTTTGGCAAAGAGATTATCTCCCGCAGGGAAGCTGCTACCATCAAATGTTTGCCCTCATTAGACTCCCCTCTGGAAGCGCTTTGACTGCAAGCTGCAGATTCCCTCCTAACAGCAAGCTTTAGGATAGGGTACTGAATTGTAACTTAACTGCAGCTAATAAGGCGATTTTGGCAAAGAGAATATCTCCCGCAGGGAAGCTGCTACCATCAAACGTTTGCCCTCGTTAGACTCCCCTGTGGAAGCGCTTTCACTGCAAGCTGCAGATACCCTCCTAACAGCAAGTTTAGGATAGGGTACTGAATTGTAACTTACTTTCGCCTAATAATGCGATTTTGGAAAAGAGAGTATCTCCCGCAGGGAAGCTGCTACCATCAAATGTTTCCCCTCATTAGATTCCCCTCTGGAAGCGCTTTCACTGCAAGCTGCAGATTCCCTCCTAAAAGCAAGCTTTAGGATAGGGTACTGAATTGTAACTTACTTTCGCCTAATAATGCGATTATGGCAAAGAGAGTATCTCCCGCAGGGAAGCTGCTACCATCAAATGTTTGCCCTCATTAGACTCCCCTCTTGAAGGGCTTTCACTGCAAGCTGCAGATTCCCTCCTAACAGCAAGCTTTAGGATAGGGTACTGAATTGTAACTTACTTTCGCCTAATAATGCAATTTTGGCAAAGAGATTATCTCCCGCAGGGAAGCTGCTACCATCAAATGTTTGCCCTCATTAGACTCCCCTCTGGAAGCGCTTTCACTGCAAGCTGCAGATTCCCTCCTAACAGCAAGCTTTAGGATAGGGTACTAAATTGTAACTTACTTACGCCTAATAATGCGATTTTGACAAAGAGAGTATCTCCCGCAGGGAAGCTGCTACCATCAAATGTTTGCCCTCATTATACTCCCCTCTGGAAGCGCTTTCACTGCAAGCTGCAGATTCCCTCCTAACAGCAAGCTTTAGGATAGGGTACTGAATTGTAACTTAACTGCGGCTAAAAAGGCGATTTTGGGAAAGAGAATATCTCCCGCAGGGAAGCTGCTACCATCAAATGTTTGCCCTCATTAGACTCCCCTCTGGAAGCGCTTTCACTGCAAGCTGCAGATTCCCTCCTAACAGCAAGCTTTAGGATAGGGTACTGAATTGTAACTTAACTGCAGCTAATAAGGCGATTTTGGCAAAGAGAGTATCTCCCGCAGGGAAGCTGCTACCATCAAATGTTTGCCCTCATTAGACTCCCCTCTGGAAGCGCTTTCACTGCAAGCTGCAGATTCCCTCCTAACAGCAAGCTTTAGGATAGGGTACTTAATTGTAACTTAACTGCGGTTAATAAGGCGATTTTGGCAAAGAGAATATCTCCCGCATAGAAGCTGCTACCATCAAATGTTTGCCCTCATTAGACTCCCCTCTGGAAGCACTTTCACTGCAAGCTGCAGATACCCTCCTAACAGCAAGTTTAGGATAGGGTACTGAATTGTAACTTACTTTCGCCTAACAATGCGATTTTGGAAAAGAGAGTATCTCCCGCAGGAATGCTGCTACCATCAAATGTTTGCCCTCATTAGACTCCCCTCTGGAAGCGCTTTCACTGCAAGCTGCAGATTCCCTCCTAACAGCAAGCTTTAGGATAGGGTACTGAATTGTATCTTACTTTCGCCTAATAATGCGATTTTCGAAAAGAGACTATTTCCCGCAGGGAAGCTGCTACCATCAAATGTTTCCCCTCATTAGACTCCCCTCTGGAAGCGCTTTCACTGCAAGCTGCAGATTCCCTCCTAACAGCAAGCTTTAGGATAGGGTACTGAATTGTAACTTACTTTCGCCTAATAATGCGATTTTGGCAAAGAGCTATCTCCCGCAGGGAAGCTGCTACTATCAAATGTTTGCCCTCGTTAGACTCCCCTCTGGAAGCGCTTTCACTGCAAGCTGCAGATTCCCTCCTAAGAGCAAGCTTTAGGGTAGGGTGCTGAATTGTAACTTACTTTTGCCTAGTAATGCGATTTTGGCAAAGAGAGTATCTCCCGCAGGGAAGATGCTAACATCAAATGTTTCCCCTCATTAGATTCCCCTCTGGAAGCGCTTTCACTGCAAGCTGCAGATTCCCTCCTAAAAGCAAGCTTTAGGATAGGGTACTGAATTGTAACTTAACTGCGGCTAATAATGCGATTTTGGCAAAGAGAGTATCTCCCGCAGGGAAGCTGCTACCATCAAATATTTGCCCTCATTAGACTCCCCTCTGGAAGCGCTTTCACTGCAAGCTGCAGATTCCCTCCTAACAGCAAGCTTTAGGATAGTGTACTGAATTGTAACTTAAATGCGGCTAATAATGCGATTTTGGCAAAGAGAATATCTCCCGCAGGGAATCTGCTACCATCAAATATTTGCCCTCATTAGACTCCCCTCTGGAAGCGCTTTCACTGCAAGCTGCAGATTCCCTCCTAACAGCAAGCTTTAGGATAGGGTACTGAATTGTAACTTACTTTCGCCTAATAATGCGGTTTTGGAAAAGAGAGTATATCCCGCAGGGAAGCTGCTACCATCAAATGTTTGCCCTCATTAGACTCCCCTCTGGAAGCGCGTTCACTGCAAGCTGCAGATTCCCTCCTAACAGCAAGCTTTAGGATAGGGTACTGAATTGTAACTTAACTGCGGCTAATAATGCGATTTTGGAAAAGAGAGTATCTCCCGCAGGGAAGCTGCTACCATCAAATGTTTGCCCTCGTTAGACTCCCCTCTGGAAGTGCTTTCACTGCAAGCTGCAGATTCCCTCCTAACAGCAAGCTTTAGGATAGGGTACTGAATTGTAACTTACTTTCGCATAATAATGCGATTTTGGCAAAGAGACTATCTCCCGCAGGGAAGCTGCTACCATCAAATGTTTGCCCTCATTAGACTCCCCTCTGGAAGCGCTTTCACTGCAAGCTGCAGATTCCCTCCTAACAGCAAGCTTTAGGATAGGGTACTGAATTGTAACTTACTTTCGCCTAATAAGGCGATTTTCGAAAAGAGTATCTCCCGCAGGGAAGCTGCTACCATCAAATGTTTGCCCTCATTATACTCCCCTCTGGAAGCGCTTTCACTGCAAGCTGCAGATTCCCTCCTAACAGCAAGCTTTAGGATAGGGTACTGAATTGTAACTTAACTGCGGCTAAAAAGGCGATTTTGGGAAAGAGAATATCTCCCGCAGGGAAGCTGCTACCATCAAATGTTTGCCCTCATTAGACTCCCCTCTGGAAGCGCTTTCACTGCAAGCTGCAGATTCCCTCCTAACAGCAAGCTTTAGGATAGGGTACTGAATTGTAACTTAACTGCAGCTAATAAGGCGATTTTGGCAAAGAGAGTATCTCCCGCAGGGAAGCTGCTACCATCAAATGTTTGCCCTCATTAGACTCCCCTCTGGAAGCGCTTTCACTGCAAGCTGCAGATTCCCTCCTAACAGCAAGCTTTAGGATAGGGTACTTAATTGTAACTTAACTGCGGTTAATAAGGCGATTTTGGCAAAGAGAATATCTCCCGCATAGAAGCTGCTACCATCAAATGTTTGCCCTCATTAGACTCCCCTCTGGAAGCACTTTCACTGCAAGCTGCAGATACCCTCCTAACAGCAAGTTTAGGATAGGGTACTGAATTGTAACTTACTTTCGCCTAACAATGCGATTTTGGAAAAGAGAGTATCTCCCGCAGGAATGCTGCTACCATCAAATGTTTGCCCTCATTAGACTCCCCTCTGGAAGCGCTTTCACTGCAAGCTGCAGATTCCCTCCTAACAGCAAGCTTTAGGATAGGGTACTGAATTGTATCTTACTTTCGCCTAATAATGCGATTTTCGAAAAGAGACTATCTCCCGCAGGGAAGCTGCTACCATCAAATGTTTCCCCTCATTAGACTCCCCTCTGGAAGCGCTTTCACTGCAAGCTGCAGATTCCCTCCTAACAGCAAGCTTTAGGATAGGGTACTGAATTGTAACTTACTTTCGCCTAATAATGCGATTTTGGCAAAGAGCTATCTCCCGCAGGGAAGCTGCTACTATCAAATGTTTGCCCTCGTTAGACTCCCCTCTGGAAGCGCTTTCACTGCAAGCTGCAGATTCCCTCCTAAGAGCAAGCTTTAGGGTAGGGTGCTGAATTGTAACTTACTTTTGCCTAGTAATGCGATTTTGGCAAAGAGAGTATCTCCCGCAGGGAAGATGCTAACATCAAATGTTTCCCCTCATTAGATTCCCCTCTGGAAGCGCTTTCACTGCAAGCTGCAGATTCCCTCCTAAAAGCAAGCTTTAGGATAGGGTACTGAATTGTAACTTAACTGCGGCTAATAATGCGATTTTGGCAAAGAGAGTATCTCCCGCAGGGAAGCTGCTACCATCAAATATTTGCCCTCATTAGACTCCCCTCTGGAAGCGCTTTCACTGTAAGCTGCAGATTCCCTCCTAACAGCAAGCTTTAGGATAGTGTACTGAATTGTAACTTAAATGCGGCTAATAATGCGATTTTGGCAAAGAGAATATCTCCCGCAGGGAATCTGCTACCATCAAATATTTGCCCTCATTAGACTCCCCTCTGGAAGCGCTTTCACTGCAAGCTGCAGATTCCCTCCTAACAGCAAGCTTTAGGATAGGGTACTGAATTGTAACTTACTTTCGCCTAATAATGCGGTTTTGGAAAAGAGAGTATATCCCGCAGGGAAGCTGCTACCATCAAATGTTTGCCCTCATTAGACTCCCCTCTGGAAGCGCGTTCACTGCAAGCTGCAGATTCCCTCCTAACAGCAAGCTTTAGGATAGGGTACTGAATTGTAACTTAACTGCGGCTAATAATGCGATTTTGGAAAAGAGAGTATCTCCCGCAGGGAAGCTGCTACCATCAAATGTTTGCCCTCGTTAGACTCCCCTCTGGAAGTGCTTTCACTGCAAGCTGCAGATTCCCTCCTAACAGCAAGCTTTAGGATAGGGTACTGAATTGTAACTTACTTTCGCATAATAATGCGATTTTGGCAAAGAGACTATCTCCCGCAGGGAAGCTGCTACCATCAAATGTTTGCCCTCATTAGACTCCCCTCTGGAAGCGCTTTCACTGCAAGCTGCAGATTCCCTCCTAACAGCAAGCTTTAGGATAGGGTACTGAATTGTAACTTACTTTCGCCTAATAAGGCGATTTTCGAAAAGAGTATCTCCCGCAGGGAAGCTGCTACTATCAAATGTTTGCCCTCATTAGACTCCCCTCTGGAAGCGCTTTCACTGCAAGCTGCAGATTCCCTCCTAACAGCAAGCTTTAGGATAGGGTACTGAATTGTAACTTACTTTCGCCTAATAATGCGATTTTGGCAAAGAGAGTATCTCCCGCAGGGAAGCTGCTACCATCAAATGTTTGCCCTCATTAGACTCCCCTCTGGAAGCGCTTTCACTGCAAGCTGCAGATTCCCTCCTAACAGCAAGCTTTAGGATAGGGTACTGAATTGTAACTTACTTTCGCCTAATAATGCGTTTTTATCAAAGAGAGTATCTCCCGCAGGGAAGTTGCTACCATCAAATGTTTGCCCTCATTAGACTCCCCTCTGGAAGGGCTTTCACTGCAAGCTGCAGATTCCCTCCTAACAGCAAGCTTTAGGATAGGGTACTGAATTGTAACTTACTTTCGCCTAATAATGCAATTTTGGCAAAGAGATTATCTCCCGCAGGGAAGCTGCTACCATCAAATGTTTGCCCTCATTAGACTCCCCTCTGGAAGCGCTTTCACTGCAAGCTGCAGATTCCCTCCTAACAGCAAGCTTTAGGATAGGGTACTAAATTGTAACTTACTTACGCCTAATAATGCGATTTTGACAAAGAGAGTATCTCCCGCAGGGAAGCTGCTACCATCAAATGTTTGCCCTCATTATACTCCCCTCTGGAAGCGCTTTCACTGCAAGCTGCAGATTCCCTCCTAACAGCAAGCTTTAGGATAGGGTACTGAATTGTAACTTAACTGCGGCTAATAAGGAGATTTTGGGAAAGAGAATATCTCCCGCAGGGTAGCTGCTACCATCAAATGTTTGCCCTCATTAGACTCCCCTCTGGAAGCGCTTTCACTGCAAGCTGCAGATTCCCTCCTAACAGCAAGCTTTAGGATAGGGTACTGAATTGTAACTTAACTGCAGCTAATAAGGCGATTTTGGCAAAGAGAGTATCTCCCGCAGGGAAGCTGCTACCATCAAATGTTTGCCCTCATTAGACTCCCCTCTGGAAGCGCTTTCACTGCAAGCTGCAGATTCCCTCCTAACAGCAAGCTTTAGGATAGGGTACTTAATTGTAACTTAACTGCGGTTAATAAGGCGATTTTGGCAAAGAGAATATCTCCCGCATAGAAGCTGCTACCATCAAATGTTTGCCCTCATTAGACTCCCCTCTGGAAGCACTTTCACTGCAAGCTGCAGATTCCCTCCTAACAGCAAGCTTTAGGATAGGGTACTGAATTGTAACTTAACTGCGGCTAATAAGGCGATTTTGGCAAAGAGAATATCTCCCGCAGGGAAGCTGCTACCATCAAATGTTTGCCCTCATTAGACTCCCCTCTGGAAGCGCTTTCACTGCAAGCTGCAGATTCCCTCCTAACAGCAAGCTTTAGGATAGGGTACTGAATTGTAACTTAACTGCGGCTAATAAGGCGATTGGGAAAGAGAATATCTCCCGCAGGGAAGCTGCTACCATCAAATGTTTGCCCTCATTAGACTCCCCTCTGGAAGCGCTTTGACTGCAAGCTGCAGATTCCCTCCTAACAGCAAGCTTTAGGATAGGGTACTGAATTGTAACTTACTTTCGCCTAATAATGCGATTATGGCAAAGAGAGTATCTCCCGCAGGGAAGCTGCTACCATCAAATGTTTGCCCTCATTAGACTCCCCTCTGAAAGCGCTTTGACTGCAAGCTGCAGATTCCCTCCTAACAGCAAGCTTTAGGATAGGGTACTGAATTGTAACTTAACTGCAGCTAATAAGGCGATTTTGGCAAAGAGAATATCTCCCGCAGGGAAGCTGCTACCATCAAATGTTTGCCCTCATTAGACTCCCCTCTGGAAGCGCTTTCACTGCAAGCTGCAGATTCCCTCCTAACAGCAAGCTTTAGGATAGGGTACTGAATTGTAACTTACTTTCGCCTAATAATGCGATTTTAGCAAAGAGACTATCTCCCGCAGGGAAGCTGCTACCATCAAATGTTTGCCCTCATTAGACTCCCCTCTGGAAGGGCTTTCACTGCAAGCTGCAGATTCCCTCCTAACAGCAAGCTTTAGGATAGGGTACTGAATTATAACTTAACTGTGGCTAAAAATGCGATTATGGAAAAGAGAGTATCTCCCGCAGGGAAGCTGCTACCATCAAATGTTTGCCCTCATTAGACTCCCCTCAAGAAGCGCTTTAACTGCAATCTGCAGATTCCCTCCAATCAGCAAGCTTCAGGATAGGGTACTGAATTGTAACTTACTTTCGCCTAATAATGGAATTTCGCAAAGAGACTATCTCCCTCAGGGAAGCTGCTACCATCAAATGTTTGCCCTCATTAGACTCCCCTCTGGAAGCGCTTTCACTGCAAGCTGCAGATTCCCTCCTAACAGCAAGCTTTAGGATAGGGTACTGAATTGTAACTTAACTGCGGCTAATAAGGCGATTGGGAAAGAGAATATCTCCCGCAGGGAAACTGCTACCATCAAATGTTTGCCCTCATTAGACTCCCCTCTGGAAGCGCTTTCACTGCAAGCTGCAGATTCCCTCCTAACAGCAAGCTTTAGGATAGGGTACTGAATTGTAACTTACTTTCGCCTAATAATGCGATTTTGGAAAAGAGAGTATCTCCCGCAGGGAAGCTGCTACCATCAAATGTTTGCCCTCATTAGACTCCCCTCTGGAAGCGCTTTGACTGCAAGCTGCAGATTCCCTCCTAACAGCAAGCTTTAGGATAGGGTACTGAATTGTAACTTAACTGCAGCTAATAAGGCGATTTTGGCAAAGAGAATATCTCCCGCAGGGAAGCTGCTACCATCAAACGTTTGCCCTCGTTAGACTCCCCTGTGGAAGCGCTTTCACTGCAAGCTGCAGATACCCTCCTAACAGCAAGTTTAGGATAGGGTACTGAATTGTAACTTACTTTCGCCTAATAATGCGATTTTGGAAAAGAGAGTATCTCCCGCAGGGAAGCTGCTACCATCAAATGTTTCCCCTCATTAGATTCCCCTCTGGAAGCGCTTTCACTGCAAGCTGCAGATTCCCTCCTAAAAGCAAGCTTTAGGATAGGGTACTGAATTGTAACATAACTGCGGATAATAATGCGATTTTGGCTAAGAGAGTATCTCCCGCAGGGAAGCTGCTACCATCAAATATTTGCCCTCATTAGACTCCCCTCTGGAAGCGCTTTCACTGCAAGCTGCAGATTCCCTCCTAACAGCAAGCTTTAGGATAGGGTACTGAATTGTAACTTAAATGCGGCTAATAATGCGATTTTGGCAAAGAGAATATCTCCCGCAGGGAATCTGCTACCATCAAATATTTGCCCTCATTAGACTCCCCTCTGGAAGCGCTTTCACTGCAAGCTGCAGATTCCCTCCTAACAGCAAGCTTTAGGATAGGGTACTGAATTGTAACTTACTTTCGCCTAATAATGCGGTTTTGGAAAAGAGAGTATACCCCGCAGGGAAGCTGCTACCATCAAATGTTTGCCCTCATTAGACTCCCCTCTGGAAGCGCGTTCACTGCAAGCTGCAGATTCCCTCCTAACAGCAAGCTTTAGGATAGGGTACTGAATTGTAACTTAACTGCGGCTAATAAGGCGATTTTGGGAAAGAGAATATCTCCCGCAGGGAAGCTGCTACCATCAAATGTTTTCCTTCATTAGACTCCCCTCTGGAAGCGCTTTCACTGCAAGCTGCAGATTCCCTCCTAACAGCAAGCTTTAGGTTCATGTACTGAATTGTAACTTACTTTCGCTTAATAATGCGATTTTGGCAAAGAGAGTATCTCCCGCAGGGAAGCTGCTACCATCAAATGTTTGCCCTCATTAGACTCCCCTCTGGAAGCGCTTTCACTGCAAGCTGCAGATTCCGTCCTAACAGCAAGCTTTAGGATAGGGTACTGAATTGTAACTTACTTTCGCCTAATAATGCGATTTTCGAAAAGAGAGTACCTCCCGCAGGGAAGCTGCTACCATCAAATGTTTGCCCTCATTAGACTCCCCTCTGGAAGCGCTTTCACTGCAAGCTGCAGATTCCCTCCTAACAGCAAGCTTTAGGATAGGGTACTGTATTGTAACTTACTTTCGCCTAATAATGCGTTTTTATCAAAGAGAGTATCTCCCGCAGGGAAGTTGCTACCATCAAATGTTTGCCCTCATTAGACTCCCCTCTGGAAGGGCTTTCACTGCAAGCTGCAGATTCCCTCCTAACAGCAAGCTTTAGGATAGGGTACTGAATTGTAACTTACTTTCGCCTAATAATGCAATTTTGGCAAAGAGACTATCTCCCGCAGGGAAGCTGCTACCATCAAATGTTTGCCCTCATTAGACTCCCCTCTGGAAGCGCTTTGACTGCAAGCTGCAGATTCCCTCCTAACAGCAAGCTTTAGGATAGGGTACTAAATTGTAACTTACTTACGCCTAATAATGCGATTTTGACAAAGAGAGTATCTCCCGCAGGGAAGCTGCTACCATCAAATGTTTGCCCTCATTATACTCCCCTCTGGAAGCGCTTTCACTGCAAGCTGCAGATTCCCTCCTAACAGCAAGCTTTAGGATAGGGTACTGAATTGTAACTTAACTGCGGCTAATAAGGCGATTTTGGGAAAGAGAATATCTCCCGCAGGGAAGCTGCTACCATCAAATGTTTGCCCTCATTAGACTCCCCTCTGGAAGCGCTTTCACTGCAAGCTGCAGATTACCTCCTAACAGCAAGCTTTAGGATAGGGTACTGAATTGTAACTTAACTGCATCTAATAATGCGATTTTGGCAAAGAGAGTATCTCCCGCAGGGAAGCTGCTACCATCAAATGTTTGCCCTCATTAGACTCCCCTCTGGAAGCGCTTTCACTGCAAGCTGCAGATTCCCTCCTAACAGCAAGCTTTAGGATAGGGTACTTAATTGTAACTTAACTGCGGTTAATAAGGCGATTTTGGCAAAGAGAATATCTCCCGCATAGAAGCTGCTACCATCAAATGTTTGCCCTCATTAGACTCCCCTCTGGAAGCACTTTCACTGCAAGCTGCAGATTCCCTCCTAACAGCAAGCTTTAGGATAGGGTACTGAATTGTAACTTAACTGCGGCTAATAAGGCGATTTTGGCAAAGAGAATATCTCCCGCAGGGAAGCTGCTACCATCAAATGTTTGCCCTCATTAGACTCCCCTCTGGAAGCGCTTTCACTGCAAGCTGCAGATTCCCTCCTAACAGCAAGCTTTAGGATAGGGTACTGAATTGTAACTTAACTGCGGCTAATAAGGCGATTGGGAAAGAGAATATCTCCCGCAGGGAAGCTGCTACCATCAAATGTTTGCCCTCATTAGACTCCCCTCTGGAAGCGCTTTGACTGCAAGCTGCAGATTCCCTCCTAACAGCAAGCTTTAGGATAGGGTACTGAATTGTAACTTACTTTCGCCTAATAATGCGATTTTGGCAAAGAGAGTATCTCCCGCAGGGAAGCTGCTACCATCAAATGTTTGCCCTCATTAGACTCCCCTCTGGAAGCGCTTTCACTGCAAGCTGCAGATTCCCTCCTAACAGCAAGCTTTAGGATAGGGTACTGAATTGTAACTTAACTGCGGCTAATAAGGCGATTTTGGGAAAGAGAATATCTCCCGCAGGGAAGCTGCTACCATCAAATGTTTGCCCTCATTAGACTCCCCTCTGGAAGCGCTTTGACTGCAAGCTGCAGATTCCCTCCTAACAGCAAGCTTTAGGATAGGGTACTGAATTGTAACTTAACTGCAGCTAATAAGGCGATTTTCGCAAAGAGAATATCTCCCGCAGGGAAGCTGCTACCATCAAATATTTGCCCTCATTAGACTCCCCTCTGGAAGCGCTTTCACTGCAAGCTGCAGATTCCCTCCTAACAGCAAGCTTTAGGATAGGGTACTGAATTGTAACTTACTTTCGCCTAATAATGCGATTTTAGCAAAGAGACTATCTCCCGCAGGGAAGCTGCTACCATCAAATGTTTGCCCTCATTAGACTCCCCTCTGGAAGGGCTTTCACTGCAAGCTGCAGATTCCCTCCTAACAGCAAGCTTTAGGATAGGGTACTGAATTATAACTTAACTGTGGCTAAAAATGCGATTATGGAAAAGAGAGTATCTCCCGCAGGGAAGCTGCTACCATCAAATGTTTGCCCTCATTAGACTCCCCTCTGGAAGCGCTTTCACTGCAAGCTACAGATTCCCTCCTAACAGCAAGCTTTAGGATAGGGTACTGAATTGTATCTTAACTGCGGCTAATAATGCAATTTTGGCAAAGAGAATATCTCCCGCAGGGAAGCTGCTACCATCAAATGTTTGCCCTCATTAGACTCCCCTCTGGAAGCGCTTTCACTGCAAGCTGCAGATTCCCTCCTAACAGCAAGCTTTAGGATAGTGTACTGAATTGTAACTTAACTGCGGCTAATAAGGCGATTTTGGGAAAGAGAATATCTCCCGCAGGGAAGCTGCTACCATCAAATATTTGCCCTCATTAGACTACCCTGTGGAAGCGCTTTCACTGCAAGCTGCAGATTCCCTCCTAACAGCAAGCTTTAGGATAGGGTACTGAATTGTATCTTACTTTCGCCTAATAATGCGATTTTGTCAAAGAGACTATCTCCCGCAGGGAAGCTGCTACCATCAAATGTTTGCCCTCATTAGACTCCCCTCTGGAAGCGCTTTCACTGCAAGCTGCAGATTCCCTCCTAACAGCAAGCTTTAGGATAGGGTACTGAATTGTAACTTAACTGCGGATAATAATGCGAATTTGTCAAAGAGACTATCTCCCGCAGGGAATCTGCTACCATCAAATGTTTGCCCTCATTAGACTCCCCTCTGGAAGCGCTTTCACTGCAAGCTGCAGATTCCCTCCTATCAGCAAGCTTTAGGATAGGGTACTGAATTGTAACTTACTTTCGCCTAATAATGGAATTTCGCAAAGAGAATATCTCCCGCAGGGAAGCTGCTACCATCAAATGTTTGCCCTCATTAGACTCCCCTCTGGAAGCGCTTTCACTGCAAGCTGCAGATTCCCTCCTAACAGCAAGCTTTAGGATAGGGTACTGAATTGTAACTTAACTGCGGCTAATAAGGCGATTTTGGGAAAGAGAATATCTCCCGCAGGGAAGCTGCTACCATCAAATGTTTGCCCTCGTTAGACTCCCCTCTGGAAGCGCTTTCACTGCAAGCTGCAGATTACCTCCTAACAGCAAGCTTTAGGATAGGGTACTGAATTGTAACTTAACTGCATCTAATAAGGCGATTTTGGCAAAGAGAGTATCTCCCGCAGGGAAGCTGCTACCATCAAATGTTTGCCCTCATTAGACTCCCCTCTGGAAGCGCTTTCACTGCAAGCTGCAGATTCCCTCCTAACAGCAAGCTTTAGGATAGGGTACTGAATTGTAACTTAACTGCGGTTAATAAGGCGATTTTGGCAAAGAGAATATCTCCCGCATAGAAGCTGCTACCATCAAATGTTTGCCCTCATTAGACTCCCCTCTGGAAGCACTTTCACTGCAAGCTGCAGATTCCCTCCTAACAGCAAGCTTTAGGATAGGGTACTGAATTGTAACTTAACTGCGGCTAATAATGCGATTTTGGCAAAGAGAATATCTCCCGCAGGGAAGCTGCTACCATCAAATGTTTGCCCTCATTAGACTCCCCTCTGGAAGCGCTTTCACTGCAAGCTGCAGATTCCCTCCTAACAGCAAGCTTTAGGATAGGGTACTGAATTGTAACTTAACTGCGGCTAATAAGGCGATTGGGAAAGAGAATATCTCCCGCAGGGAAGCTGCTACCATCAAATGTTTGCCCTCATTAGACTCCCCTCTGGAAGCGCTTTGACTGCAAGCTGCAGATTCCCTCCTAACAGCAAGCTTTAGGATAGGGTACTGAATTGTAACTTACTTTCGCCTAATAATGCGATTTTGGCAAAGAGAGTATCTCCCGCAGGGAAGCTGCTACCATCAAATGTTTGCCCTCATTAGACTCCCCTCTGGAAGCGCTTTCACTGCAAGCTGCAGATTCCCTCCTAACAGCAAGCTTTAGGATAGGGTACTGAATTGTAACTTAACTGCGGCTAATAAGGCGTTTTTGGGAAAGAGAATATCTCCCGCAGGGAAGCTGCTACCATCAAATGTTTGCCCTCATTAGACTCCCCTCTGGAAGCGCTTTGACTGCAAGCTGCAGATTCCCTCCTAACAGCAAGCTTTAGGATAGGGTACTGAATTGTAACTTAACTGCAGCTAATAAGGCGATTTTGGCAAAGAGAATATCTCCCGCAGGGAAGCTGCTACCATCAAATATTTGCCCTCATTAGACTCCCCTCTGGAAGCGCTTTCACTGCAAGCTGCAGATTCCCTCCTAACAGCAAGCTTTAGGATAGGGTACTGAATTGTAACTTACTTTCGCCTAATAATGCGATTTTAGCAAAGAGACTATCTCCCGCAGGGAAGCTGCTACCATCAAATGTTTGCCCTCATTAGACTCCCCTCTGGAAGGGCTTTCACTGCAAGCTGCAGATTCCCTCCTAACAGCAAGCTTTAGGATAGGGTACTGAATTATAACTTAACTGTGGCTAAAAATGCGATTATGGAAAAGAGAGTATCTCCCGCAGGGAAGCTGCTACCATCAAATGTTTGCCCTCATTAGACTCCCCTCAAGAAGCGCTTTAACTGCAATCTGCAGATTCCCTCCTATCAGCAAGCTTCAGGATAGGGTACTGAATTGTAACTTACTTTCGCCTAATAATGGAATTTCGCAAAGAGACTATCTCCCTCAGGGAAGCTGCTACCATCAAATGTTTGCCCTCATTAGACTCCCCTCTGGAAGCGCTTTCACTGCAAGCTGCAGATTCCCTCCTAACAGCAAGCTTTAGGATAGGGTACTGAATTGTAACTTACTTTCGCCTAATAATGCGATTTTGGCAAAGAGAGTATCTCCCGCAGGGAAGCTGCTACCATCAAATGTTTGCCGTCATTAGACTCCCCTCTGGAAGCGCTTTCACTGCAAGCTGCAGATTCCCTCCTAACAGCAAGCTTTAGGATAGGGTACTGAATTATATCTTACTTTCGCCTAATAATGCGATTTTAGCAAAGAGAGTATCTCCCGCAGGGAAGCTGCTAACATCAAATGTTTGCCGTCATTAGACTCCCCTCTGGAAGCGCTTTCTCTGCAAGCTGCAGATTCCCTCCTAACAGCAAGCTTTAGGATAGGGTACTGAATTATAACTTAACTGTGGCTAAAAATGCGATTATGGAAAAGAGAGTATCTCCCGCAGGGAAGCTGCTACCATCAAATGTTTGCCCTCATTAGACTCCCCTCAAGAAGCGCTTTAACTGCAATCTGCAGATTCCCTCCTAACAGCTAGCTTTAGGATAGGGTACTGAATTGTAACTTAACTGCGGCTAATAAGGCGATTTTAGCAAAGAGAGTATCTCCCGCAGGGAAGCTGCTACCATCAAATGTTTGCCCTCATTTGACTCCCCTCTGGAAGCGCTTTCACTGCAAGCTGCAGATTCCCTCCTAACAGCAAGCTTTAGGATAGGGTACTGAATTGTAACTTAACTGCGGCTAATAAGGCGATTTTGTCAAAGAGATTATCTCCCGCAGGGAAGCTGCTACCATCAAATGTTTGCCCTCGTTAGACTCCCCTCTGGAAGCGCTTTCACTGCAAGCTGCAGATACCCTCCTAACAGCAAGTTTAGGATAGTGTACTGAATTGTAACTTACTTTCGCCTAATAATGCGATTTTGGAAAAGAGAGTATCTCCCGCAGGGAAGCTGCTACCATCAAATGTTTGCCCTCATTAGACTCCCCTCTGGAAGCGCTTTCACTGCAAGCTGCAGATTCCCTCCTAACAGCAAGCTTTAGGATAGGGTACTGAATTGTATCTTACTTTCGCCTAATAATGCGATTTTCGAAAAGAGACTATCTCCCGCAGGGAAGCTGCTACCATCAAATGTTTCCCCTCATTAGACTCCCCTCTGGAAGCGCTTTCACTGCAAGCTGCAGATTCCCTCCTAACAGCAAGCTTTAGGATAGGGTACTGAATTGTAACTTACTTTCGCCTAATAATGCGATTTTGGCAAAGAGCTATCTCCCGCAGGGAAGCTGCTACTATCAAATGTTTGCCCTCGTTAGACTCCCCTCTGGAAGCGCTTTCACTGCAAGCTGCAGATTCCCTCCTAACAGCAAGCTTTAGGATAGGGTACTGAATTGTAACTTACTTTCGCCTAATAATGCGATTTTGGCAAAGAGATTATCTCCCTCAGGGAAGCTGCTACCATCAAATGTTTGCCCTCATTAGACTCCCCTCTGGAAGCACTTTCACTGCAAGCTGCAGATTCCCTCCTAACAGCAAGCTTTAGGATAGGGTACTGAATTGTAACTTAACTGCAGCTAATAAGGCGATTTTGGCAAAGAGAATATCTCCCGCAGGGAAGCTGCTACCATCAAATGTTTGCCCTCATTAGACTCCCCTCTGGAAGCGCTTTCACTGCAAGCTGCAGATTCCCTCCTAACAGCAAGCTTTAGGATAGGGTACTGAATTGTAACTTAACTGCGGCTAATAAGGCGATTTTGGCAAAGAGAATATCTCCCGCAGGGAAGCTGCTACCATCAAATGTTTGCCCTCATTAGACTCCCCTCTGGAAGCGCTTTCACTGCAAGCTGCAGATTCCCTCCTATCAGCAAGCTTTAGCATAGGGTACTGAATTGTAACTTACTTTCGCCTAATAATGGAATTTCGCAAAGAGACTATCTCCCTCAGGGAAGCTGATACCATCAAATGTTTGCCCTCATTAGACTCCCCTCTGGAAGCGCTTTCACTGCAAGCTGCAGATTCCCTCCTAACAGCAAGCTTTAGGATAGGGTACTGAATTGTAACTTACTTTCGCCTAATAATGCGATATTGGCAAAGAGAGTATCTCCCGCAGGGAAGCTGCTAACATCAACTGTTTGCCCTCATTAGACTCCCCTCTGGAAGCGCTTTCACTGCAAGCTGCAGATTCCCTCCTAACAGCAAGCTTTAGGATAGGGTACTGAATTGTATCTTACTTTCCCCTAATAATGCGATTGTGGCAAAGAGACTATCTCCCGCAGGGAAGATGCTACCATCAAACGTTTGCCCTCGTTAGACTCCCCTCTGGAAGCGCTTTCACTGCAAGCTGCAGATTCCCTCCTAACAGCAAGCTTTAGGATAGGGTACTGAATTGTAACTTACTTTCGCCTAATAATGCGATTTTGGCAAAGAGACTATCTCCCGTAGGGAAGCTGCTACAATCAAATGTTTGCCCTCGTTAGACTCCCCTCTGGAAGCGCTTTTACTGCAAGCTGCAGATTCCCTCCTAACAGCAAGCTTTAGGATAGGGTACTGAATTGTATCTTACTTTCGCCTATTAATGCGATTTTGGCAAAGAGAGTATCTCCCGCAGGGAAGCTGCTACCATCAAATATTTGCCCTCATTACACTACCCTGTGGAAGCGCTTTCACTGCAAGCTGCAGATTCCCTCCTAACAGCAAGCTTTAGGATAGGGTACTGAATTGTATCTTACTTTCGCCTAATAATGCTATTTTGGCAAAGAGAATATCTCCCGCAGGGAAGCTGCTACCATCAAATGTTTGCCCTCATTAGACTCCCCTCTGGAAGCGCTTTCACTGCAAGCTGCAGATTCCCTCCTAACAGCAAGCTTTAGGATAGGGTACTGAATTGTAACTTACTTTCGCCTAATAATGCGATTTTGGCAAAGAGAGTATCTCCCGCAGGGAAGCTGCTACCATCAAATGTTTGCACTCATTAGACTCCCCTCTGGAAGTGCTTTCACTGCAAGCTGCAGATTCCCTCCTAACAGCAAGCTTTAGGATAGGGTACTGAATTGTAACTTAACTGCGGCTAATAAGGCGATTTTGGCAAAGAGAATATCTCCCGCAGGGAAGCTGCTACCATCAAATGTTTGCCCTCATTAGACTCCCCTCTGGAAGCGCTTTCACTGCAAGCTGCAGATTCCCTCCTAACAGCAAGCTTTAGGATAGGGTACTGAATTGTAACTTAACTGCGGCTAATAAGGCGATTTTGGCAAAGAGAATATCTCCCGCAGGGAAGCTGCTACCATCAAATGTTTGCCCTCATTAGACTCCCCTCTGGAAGCGCTTTCACTGCAAGCTGCAGATTCCCTCCTATCAGCAAGCTTTAGGATAGGGTACTGAATTGTAACTTACTTTCGCCTAATAATGGAATTTCGCAAAGAGACTATCTCCCTCAGGGAAGCTGCTACCATCAAATGTTTGCCCTCATTAGACTCCCCTCTGGAAGCGCTTTCACTGCAAGCTGCAGATTCCCTCCTAACAGCAAGCTTTAGGATAGGGTACTGAATTGTAACTTACTTTCGCCTAATAATGCGATATTGGCAAAGAGAGTATCTCCCGCAGGGAAGCTGCTAACATCAAATGTTTGCCCTCATTAGACTCCCCTCTGGAAGCGCTTTCACTGCAAGCTGCAGATTCCCTCCTAACAGCAAGCTTTAGCATAGTGTACTGAATTGTAACTTACTTTCGCCTAATAATGCGATTGTGGCAAAGAGACTATCTCCCGCAGGGAAGATGCTACCATCAAACGTTTGCCCTCGTTAGACTCCCCTCTGGAAGCGCTTTCACTGCAAGCTGCAGATTCCCTCCTAACAGCAAGCTTTAGGATAGGGTACTGAATTGTAACTTACTTTCGCCTAATAATGCGATTTTGGCAAAGAGACTATCTCCCGCAGGGAAGCTGCTACAATCAAATGTTTGCCCTCGTTAGACTCCCCTCTGGAAGCGCTTTTACTGCAAGCTGCAGATTCCCTCCTAACAGCAAGCTTTAGGATAGGGTACTGAATTGTATCTTACTTTCGCCTAATAATGCGATTTCGGCAAAGAGAGTATCTCCCGCAGGGAAGCTGCTACCATCAAATATTTGCCCTCATTAGACTACCCTGTGGAAGCGCTTTCACTGCAAGCTGCAGATTCCCTCCTAACAGCAAGCTTTAGGATAGGGTACTGAATTGTAACTTACTTTCGCCTAATAATGCTATTTTGCCAAAGAGAATATCTCCCGCAGGGAAGCTGCTACCATCAAATGTTTGCCCTCATTAGACTCCCCTCTGGAAGCGCTTTCACTGCAAGCTGCAGATTCCCTCCTAACAGCAAGCTTTAGGATAGGGTACTGAATTGTAACTTACTTTCGCCTAATAATGCGATTTTGGCAAAGAGAGTATCTCCCGCAGGGAAGCTGCTACCATCAAATGTTTGCCCTCATTAGACTCCCCTCTGGAAGTGCTTTGACTGCAAGCTGCAGATTCCCTCCTAACAGCAAGCTTTAGGATAGGGTACTGAATTGTAACTTAACTGCGGCTAATAAGGCGATTTTGGCAAAGAGAATATCTCCCGTAGGGAAGCTGCTACCATCAAATGTTTGCCCTCATTAGACTCCCCTCTGGAAGCGCTTTCACTGCAAGCTGCAGATTCCCTCCTAACAGCAAGCTTTAGCATAGTGTACTGAATTGTAACTTACTTTCGCCTAATAATGCGATTGTGGCAAAGAGACTATCTCCCGCAGGGAAGATGCTACCATCAAACGTTTGCCCTCGTTAGACTCCCCTCTGGAAGCGCTTTCACTGCAAGCTGCAGATTCCCTCCTATCAGCAAGCTTTAGGATAGGGTACTGAATTGTAACTTACTTTCGCCTAATAATGGAATTTCGCAAAGAGACTATCTCCCTCAGGGAAGCTGCTACCATCAAATGTTTGCCCTCATTAGACTCCCCTCTGGAAGCGCTTTCACTGCAAGCTGCAGATTCCCTCCTAACAGCAAGCTTTAGGATAGGGTACTGAATTGTAACTTACTTTCGCCTAATAATGCGATTTTGGCAAAGAGAGTATCTCCTGCAGGGAAGCTGCTACCATCAAATGTTTGCCCTCATTAGACTCCCCTCTGGAAGTGCTTTCACTGCAAGCTGCAGATTCCCTCCTAACAGCAAGCTTTAGGATAGGGTACTGAATTGTAACTTAACTGCGGCTTATAAGGCGATTTTGGCAAAGAGAATATCTCCCGTAGGGAAGCTGCTACCATCAAATGTTTGCCCTCATTAGACTCCCCTCTGGAAGCGCTTTCACTGCAAGCTGCAGATTCCCTCCTAACAGCAAGCTTTAGCATAGTGTACTGAATTGTAACTTACTTTCGCCTAATAATGCGATTGTGGCAAAGAGACTATCTCCCGCAGGGAAGATGCTACCATCAAACGTTTGCCCTCGTTAGACTCCCCTCTGGAAGCGCTTTCACTGCAAGCTGCAGATTCCCTCCTAACAGCAAGCTTTAGGATAGGGTACTGAATTGTAACTTACTTTCGCCTAATAATGCGATTATGTCAAAGAGAATATCTCCCGCAGGGAAGCTGCTACCATCAAATATTTTCCCTCATTAGACTCCCCTCTGGAAGCGCTTTCACTGCAAGCTGCAGATTCCCTCCAAACAGCAATCTTTAGGATAGTGTACTGAATTGTAACTTACTTTCGCCTAATAATGCGATTTTGGCAAAGAGAGTATCTCCCGCAGGGAAGCTGCTACCATCAAATGTTTGCCCTCATTAGACTCCCCTCTGGAAGCGCTTTCACTGCAAGCTGCAGATTCCCTCCTAACAGCAATCTTTAGGATAGGGTACTGAATTGTAACTTAAATGCGGCTAATAAGGCAATTTTGGCAAAGAGAATATCTCCCGCAGGGAAGCTGCTACCATCAAATATTTGCCCTCATTAGACTCCCCTCTGGAAGCGCGTTCACTGCAAGCTGCAGATTCCCTCCTAACAGCAAGCTTTAGGATAGGGTACTGAATTGTAACTTACTTTCGCCTAATAATGCGATTTTGGAAAAGAGAGTATCTCCCGCAGGGAAGCTGCTACCATCAAATGTTTGCCCTCGTTAGACTCCCCTCTGGAAGTGCTTTTACTGCAAGCTGCAGATTCCCTCCTAACAGCAAGCTTTAGGATAGTGTACTGAATTGTAACTTACTTTCGCCTAATAATGCGATTTTGGCAAAGAGACTATCTCCCGCAGGGAAGCTGTTACCATCAAATGTTTGCCCTCGTTAGACTCCCCTCTGGAAGCGCATTCACTGCAAGCTGCAGATTCCCTCCTAACAGCAAGCTTTAGGATAGGGTACTGAATTGTATCTTACTTTCGCCTAATAATGCGATTTCGGCAAAGAGAGTATCTCCCGCAGGGAAGCTGCTACCATCAAATATTTGCCCTCATTAGACTACCCTGTGGAAGCGCTTTCACTGCAAGCTGCAGATTCCCTCCTAACAGCAAGCTTTAGGATAGGGTACTGAATTGTAACTTACTTTCGCCTAATAATGCGATTTTGGCAAAGAGACTATCTCCCGCAGGGAAGCTGCTACCATCAAAAGTTTGCCGTCATTAGACTCCCCTCTGGAAGCGCTTTCACTGCAAGCTGCAGATTCCCTCCTAACAGCAAGCTTTAGGATAGGGTACTGAATTGTAACTTAACTGCGGCTAATAAGGCGATTTTGGGAATGAGAATATCTCCCGCAGGGAAGCTGCTACCATCAAATGTTTGCCCTCATTAGACTCCCCTCTGGAAGCGCTTTCACTGCAAGCTGCAGATTCCCTCCTAACAGCAAGCTTTAGGATAGGGTACTGAATTGTAACTTACTTTCGCCTAATAATGCTATTTTGGCAAAGAGAGTATCTCCCGCAGGGAAGCTGCTAACATCAAATGTTTGCCCTCATTAGACTCCCCTCTGGAAGCGCTTTCACTGCAAGCTGCAGATTCCCTCCTATCAGCAAGCTTTAGGATAGGGTACTGAATTGTAACTTACTTTCGCCTAATAATGGAATTTCGCAAAGAGACTATCTCCCTCAGGGAAGCTGCTACCATCAAATGTTTGCCCACATTAGACTCCCCTCTGGAAGCGCTTTCACTGCAAGCTGCAGATTCCCTCCTAACAGCAAGCTTTAGGATAGGGTACTGAATTGTAACTTAAATGCGGCTAATAAGGCGATTTTGGCAAAGAGAATATCTCCCGCAGGGAAGCTGCTACCATCAAATATTTTGCCCTCATTAGACTCCCCTCTGGAAGCGCGTTCACTGCAAGCTGCAGATTCCCTCCTAACAGCAAGCTTTAGGATAGGGTACTGAATTGTATCTTACTTTCGCCTAATAATGCGATTTCGGCAAAGAGAGTATCTCCCGCAGGGAAGCTGCTACCATCAAATATTTGCCCTCATTAGACTACCCTGTGGAAGCGCTTTCACTGCAAGCTGCAGATTCCCTCCTAACAGCAAGCTTTAGGATAGGGTACTGAATTGTAACTTACTTTCGCCTAATAATGCGATTGTGGCAAAGAGACTATCTCCCGCAGGGAAGCTGCTACCATCAAAAGTTTGCCGTCATTAGACTCCCCTCTGGAAGCGCTTTCACTGCAAGCTGCAGATTCCCTCCTAACAGCAAGCTTTAGGATAGGGTACTGAATTGTAACTTAACTGCGGCTAATAAGGCGATTTTTGCAAAGAGAATATCTCCCGCAGGGAAGCTGCTACCATCAAATGTTTGCCCTCATTAGACTCCCCTCTGGAAGCGCTTTCACTGCAAGCTGCAGATTCCCTCCTAACAGCAAGCTTTAGGATAGGGTACTGAATTGTAACTTACTTTCGCCTAATAATGCGATTTTGGAAAAGAGAGTATCTCCCGCAGGGAAGCTGCTACCATCAAATGTTTGCCCTCATTAGACTCCCCTCTGGAAGCGCTTTCACTGCAAGCTGCAGATTCCCTCCTATCAGCAAGCTTTAGGATAGGGTACTGAATTGTAACTTACTTTCGCCTAATAATGCGATTTTGGCAAAGAGAGTATCACCCGCAGGGAAGCTGCTACCATCAAATGTTTGCCCTCATTAGACTCCCCTCTGGAAGCGCTTTCACTGCAAGCTGCAGATTCCCTCCTATCAGCAAGCTTTAGGATAGGGTACTGAATTGTAACTTACTTTCGCCTAATAATGCGATTATGGCAAAGAGAGTATCTCCCGCAGGGAAGCTGCTACCATCAAATGTTTGCCCTCATTAGACTCCCCTCTGGAAGCGCTTTCACTGCAAGCTGCAGATTCCCTCCTAACAGCAAGCTTTAGGATAGGGTACTGAATTGTAACTTACTTTCGCCTAATAATGCGATTTTGGCAAAAAGAGTATCTCCCGCAGGGAAGCTGCTACCATCAAATGTTTGCCCTCATTAGACTCCCCTCTGGAAGCGCTTTCACTGCAAGCTGCAGATTCCCTCCTAACAGCAAGCTTTAGGATAGGGTACTGAATTATATCTTATCTGCGGCTAATAAGGCGATTTTGTAAAAGAGACTATCTCCAGCAGGGAAGCTGCTACCATCAAATGTTTGCCCTCATTAGACTCCCCTCTGGAAGCGCTTTCACTGCAAGCTGCAGATTCCCTCCTAACAGCAAGCTTTAGGATAGGGTACTGAATTGTAACTTAACTGCGGCTCATAAGGCGATTTTGGCAAAGAGACTATCTCCCGCAGGGAAGCTGCTACCATCAAATGTTTGCCCTCATTAGACTCCCCTCTGGAAGCGCTTTCACTGCAAGCTGCAGGTTCCTTCATAACAGCAAGCTTTAGGATATGGTACTGAATTGTATCTTACTTTCGCCTAATAATTCGATTTTGGCAAAGAGAGTATCTCTCGCAGGGAAGCTGCTACCATCAAATGTTTGCCCTCGTTAGACTCCCCTCTGGAAGCGCTTTCACTGCAAGCTGCAGATTCCCTCCTAACAGCAAGCTTTAGGATAGGGTACTGAATTGTAACTTAACTGCGGCTAATAAGGCGATTTTGGCAAAGAGAGTATCTCCCGCAGGGAAGCTGCTACCATCAAATGTTTGCCCTCGTTAGACTCCCCTCTGGAAGCGCTTTCACTGCAAGCTGCAGATTCCCTCCTAACAGCAAGCTTTAGGATAGGGTACTGAATTGTAACTTACTTTCGCCTAATAATGCGATTTTGGCAAAGAGATTATCTCCCGCAGGGAAGCTGCTACCATCAAATGTTTGCCCTCATTAGACTCCCCTCTGGAAGCGCTTTCACTGCAAGCTGCAGATTCCCTCCTAACAGCAAGCTTTAGGATAGGGTAC
Source organism: Phaenicophaeus curvirostris (assembly GCF_032191515.1). Classification (NCBI taxonomy): domain Eukaryota; kingdom Metazoa; phylum Chordata; class Aves; order Cuculiformes; family Cuculidae; genus Phaenicophaeus; species Phaenicophaeus curvirostris. The sequence continues at coordinate 34,033 of NW_027207031.1, read as the reverse complement.
TGAATTGTAACTTAACTGCGGCTAATAAGGCGATTTTGGCAAAGAGAGTATCTCCCGCAGGGAAGCTGCTACCATCAAATGTTTGCCCTCATTAGACTCCCCTCTGGAAGCGCTTTCACTGCAAGCTGCAGATTCCCTCCTAACAGCAAGCTTTAGGATAGGGTACTGAATTGTAACTTAACTGCGGCTAATAATGCGATTTTGGCAAAGAGACTATCTCCCGCAGGGAAGCTGCTACCATCAAATGTTTGCCCTCATTAGACTCCCCTCTGGAAGCGCTTTCACTGCAAGCTGCAGATTCCTTCCTAACAGCAAGCTTTAGGATAGGGTACTGAATTGTATCTTACTTTCGCCTAATAATGCGATATTGGCAAAGAGAGTATCTCCCGCAGGGAAGCTGCTACCATCAAAAGTTTGCCCTCATTAGACTCCCCTCTGGAAGCGCTTTGACTGCAAGCTGCAGATTCCCTCCTAACAGCAAGCTTTAGGATAGGGTACTGAATTGTATCTTAATTGCAGCTAATAAGGCGATTTTAGCAAAGAGAGTATCTCCCGCAGGGAAGCTGCTACCATCAAATCTTTGCCCTCATTAGACTCCCCTCTGGAAGCGCTTTCACTGCAAGCTGCAGATTCCCTCCTAACAGCAAGCTTTAGGATAGGGTACTGAATTGTAACTTACTGTCGCCTAATAATGAGATTTTGGCAAAGAGAGTATCTCCCGCAGGGAAGCTGCTACCATCAAATCTTTGCCCTCATTAGACTCCCCTCTGGAAGCGCTTTCACTGCAAGCTGCAGATTCCTTCCTAACAGCAAGCTTTAGGATAGGGTACTGAATTGTAACTTACTTTCGCCTAATAATGCGATTTTGGCAAAGAGACTATAACTCGCAGGGAAGCTGCTGCCACCAAATGTTTGCCCTCATTAGACTCCCCTCTGGAAGCGCTTTCACTGCAAGCTGCAGATTCCCTCCTAACAGCAAGCTTTAGGATAGGGTACTGAATTGTAACTTACTTTCGCCTAATAATGCTATTTTGGCAAAGAGAGTATCTCCCGCAGGGAAGCTGCTACCATCAAATATTTGCCCTCGTTAGACTCCCCTCTGGAAGCGCTTTCACTGCAAGCTGCAGATTCCCTCCTAACAGCAAGCTTTAGGATAGGGTACTGAATTGTATCTTACTTTCGCCTAGTAATGCGATTTTGGCAAAGGGAGTATCTCCCGCAGGGAAGCTGCTACCATCAAATGTTTGCCCTCATTAGACTCCACTCTGGAAGCGCTTTCACTGCAAGCTGCAGATTCCCTCCTAACAGCAAGCTTTAGGATAGGGTACTGAATTGTATCTTAATTGCAGCTAATAAGGCGATTTTGGCAAAGAGAATATCTCCTGCAGGGAAGCTGCTACCATCAAATGTTTGCCCTCATTAGACTCCCCTCTGGAAGCGCTTTCACTGCAAGCTGTAGATTCCCTCCTAACAGCAAGATTTAGTATAGGGTACTGAATTGTATCTTAACTGCGGCTAATAAGGCGATTTTGGCAAAGAGAGTATCTCCCGCAGGGAAGCTGCTACCATCAAATGTTTGCCCTCATTAGACTCCCCTCTGGAAGCGCTTTCACTGCAAGCTGCAGATTCCCTCCTAACAGCAACCTTTGGATAGGGTACTGAATTGTATCTTTCTGTCGCCTAATAATGCGATTTTTGCAAAGAGACTGTCTCCCGCAGGGAAGCTGTTACCATCAAACGTTTACCCTCATTAGACTCCCCTCTGGAAGCGTTTTCACTGCAAGCTGCAGATTCCCTCCTAACAGCAAGCTTTAGGATAGGGTACTGAATTGTATCTTTCTGTCGCCTAATAATGCGATTTTGGCAAAGAGAATATCTCCCGCAGGGAAGCTGCTACCATCAAATATTTGCCCTCATTAGACTCCCCTCTGGAAGCGCTTTCACTGCAAGCTGCAGATTCCCTCCTAACAGCAAGCTTTAGGATAGGGTACTGAATTGTAACTTATTTTCGCCTAATAATGCGATTATGGCAAAGAGAGTATCTCCCACAGGGAAGCTGCTACCATCAAATGTTTGCCCTCGTTAGACTCCCCTCTGGAAGCGCTTTCACTGCAAGCTGCAGATTCCCTCCTAACAGCAAGCTTTAGGATAGGGTACTGAATTGTATCTTACTTTCGCCTAATAATGCGATTTTGGCAAAGAGAATATCTCCCGCAGGGAAGCTGCTACCATCAAATGTTTGCCCTCATTAGACTCCCCTCTGGAAGCGCTTTCACTGCAAGCTGCAGATTCCCTCCTAACAGCAAGCTTTAGGATAGGGTACTGAATTGTATCTTACTTTCGCCTAGTAATGCGATTTTGGCAAAGGGAGTATCTCCCGCAGGGAAGCTGCTACCATCAAATGTTTGCCCTCATTAGACTCCACTCTGGAAGCGCTTTCACTGCAAGCTGCAGATTCCCTCCTAACAGCAAGCTTTAGGATAGGGTACTGAATTGTATCTTAATTGCAGCTAATAAGGCGATTTTGGCAAAGAGAATATCTCCCGCAGGGAAGCTGCTACCATAAAATGTTTGCCCTCATTAGACTCCCCTCTGGAAGCGCTTTCACTGCAAGCTGTAGATTCCCTCCTAACAGCAAGCTTTAGGATAGGGTACTGAATTGTATCTTAACTGCGGCTAATAAGGCGATTTTGGCAAAGAGACTATCTCCCGCAGGGAAGCTGCTACCATCAAATGTTTGCCATCATTAGACTCCCCTCTGGAAGCGCTTTCACTGCAAGCTGCAGATTCCCTCCTAACAGCAAGCTTTAGGATAAGGTACTGAATTGTAACTTACTTTCGCCTATTAGTGCGATTTTGGCAAAGAGAGTATCTCCCGCAGGGAAGCTGCTACCATCAAATATTTGCCCTCATTACACTCCGTCTGGAAGCGCTTTCACTGCAAGCTGCAGATTCCCTCCTAACAGCAAGCTTTAGGATAGGGTACTGAATTGTATCTTACTTTCGCCTAATAATGCGATTTTGGCAAAGAGAGTATCTCCCGCAGGGAAGCTGCTACCATCAAATCTTTGCCCTCATTAGACTCCCCTCTGGAAGCGCTTTCACTGCAAGGTGCAGATTCCCTCCTAACAGCAAGCTTTAGGATAGGGTACTGAATTGTAACTTACTTTCGCCTAATAATGCGATTTTGGCAAAGAGAGTATCTCCCGCAGGGAAGCTGCTACCATCAAATCTTTGCCCTCATTAGACTCCCCTCTGGAAGCGCTTTCACTGCAAGCTGCAGATTCCCTCCTAACAGCAAGCTTTAGGATAGTGTACTGAATTGTAACTTAACTGCGGCTTATAAGGCGATTATGGCAAAGAGAGTATCTCCCGCAGGGAAGCTGCTACCATCAAATGTTTGCCCTCGTTAGACTACCATCTGGAAGCGCATTCACTTCAAGCTGCAGATTCCCTCCTAACAGCAAGCTTTAGGGTAGGGTACTGAATTGTAACTTACTTTCGCCTAGTAATGAGATTTTGGCAAAGAGAGTATCTCCCGCAGGGAAGCTGCTACCATCAAATGTTTGCCCTCATTAGACTCCCCTCTGGAAGCGCTTTCACTGCAAGCTGCAGATTCCTTCCTAACAGCAAGCTTTAGGATAGGGTAATGAATTATATCTTACTTTCGCCTATTAGTGCGATTTTGGCAAAGAGAGTATCTCCCGCAGGGAAGCTGCTACCATCAAATATTTGCCCTCATTAGACTCCCCTCTGGAAGCGCTTTCACTGCAAGCTGCAGATTCCCTCCTAACAGCAAGCTTTAGGATAGGGTATTGAATTGTAACTTACTTTCGCCTAATAAGGCGATTATGGCAAAGAGACTATCTCCCGCAGGGAAGCTGCTACCATCAAATGTTTGCCCTCATTAGACTCCCCTCTGGAAGCGCTTTAACTGCAAGCTGCAGATTCCTTCCTAACAGCAAGCTTTAGGATAGGGTAATGAATTGTAACTTACTTTCGCCTAATAATGCGATTTTGGCAAAGAGAGCATCTCCCGCAGGGAAGCTGCTACCATCAAATATTTGCCCTCATTAGACTCCCCTCTGGAAGCGCTTTCACTGCAAGCTGCAGATTCCCTCCTAACAGCAAGCTTTAGGATAGGGTACTGAATTGTAACTTACTTTCGCCTAATAATGCGATTTTGGCAAAGAGAGTATCTCCCGCAGGGAAGCTGCTACCATCAAATGTTTGCCCTCATTAGACTCCCCTCTGGAAGCGCTTTCACTGCAAGCTGCAGATTCCCTCCTAACAGCAAGCTTTAGGATAGGGTACTGAATTGTAACTTACTTTCGCCTATTAGAGTGATTTTGGCAAAGAGAGTATCTCCCGCAGGGAAGCTGCTACCATCAAATATTTGCCCTCATTAGACTCCCCTCTGGAAGCGCTTTCACTGCAAGCTGCAGATTCCCTCGTAACAGCAAGCTTTAGGATAGGGTACTGAATTGTAACTTAACTGCGGCTCATAAGGCGATTTTGGCAAAGAGACTATCTCCCGCAGGGAAGCTGCTGCCACCAAATGTTTGCCCTCATTAGACTCCCCTCTGGAAGCGCTTTCACTGCAAGCTGCAGATTCCCTCCTAACAGCAAGCTTTAGGATAGGGTACTGAATTGTAACTTACTTTCGCCTAATAATGCGATTTTGGAAAAGAGACTATCTCCCGCAGGGAAGCTGCTACCATCAAGTGTTTGCCCTCATTAGACTCCCCTCTGGAAGCGCTTTCACTGCAAGCTGCAGATTCCCTCCTAACAGCAAGCTTTAGGATAGGGTACTGAATTGTAACTTACTTTCGCCTAACAATGCGATTTTGGCAAAGAGACTATCTCCCGCAGGGAAGCTGCTACCATCAAATGTTTGCCCTCATTAGACTCCCCTCTGGAAGCGCTTTCACTGCAAGCTGCAGATTCCCTCCTAACAGCAAGCTTTAGGATAGGGTACTGAATTGAAGCTTACTTTCGCCTAATAATGCGATTTTGGCAAAGAGAGTATCTCCCGCAGGGAAGCTGCTACCATCAAATGTTTGCCCTCATTAGACTCCCCTCTGGAAGCGCTTTCACTGCAAGCTGCAGATTCCCTCCTAACAGCAAGCTTTAGGATAGGGTACTGAATTGTATCTTACTTTCGCCTAGCAATGCGATTTTGGCAAAGAGAGTATCTCCCGCAGGGAAGCTGCTACCATCAAATCTTTGCCCTCATTAGACTCCCCTCTGGAAGCGCTTTCACTGCAAGCTGCAGATTCCCTCCTAACAGCAAGCTTTAGGATAGGGTACTGAATTGTAACTTACTTTCGCCTAATAATGCGATTTTGTCAAAGAGAGTATCTCCCGCAGGGAAGCTGCTACCATCAAATGTTTGCCCTCATTAGACTCCCCTCTAGAAGCGCTTTCACTGCAAGCTGCAGATTCCCTCCTAACAGCAAGCTTTAGGATAGTGTACTGAATTGTAACTTAACTGCGGCTAATAAGGCGATTTTGGCAAAGAGAATATCTCCCGCAGGGAAGCTGCTACCATCAAATGTTTGCCCTCATTAGACTCCCCTCTGGAAGCGCTTTCACTGCAAGCTGTAGATTCCCTCCTAACAGCAAGCTTTAGGATAGGGTACTGAATTGTATCTTACTTTCGCCTAGTAATGCGATTTTGGCAAAGAGAGTATCTCCCGCAGGGAAGCTGCTACCATCAAATGTTTGCCCTCATTAGACTCCCCTCTGGAAGCGCTTTCACTGCAAGCTGCAGATTCCCTCCTAACAGCAAGCTTTAGGATAGGGTACTGAATTGTAACTTACTTTCGCCTAATAATGCGATTTTGGCAAAGAGACTATCTCCCGCAGGGAAGCTGCTACCATCAAATTTTTGCCCTCATTAGACTCCCCTCTGGAAGCGCTTTCACTGCAAGCTGCAGATTCCTTCCTAACAGCAAGCTTTAGGATAGGGTACTGAATTGTAACTTACTTTCGCCTAATAATGCGATTTTGGCAAAGAGAGTATCTCCCGCAGGGAAGCTGCTACCATCAAATGTTTGCCCTCATTAGACTCCCCTCTGGAAGCGCTTTCACTGCAAGCTGCAGATTCCCTCCTAACAGCAAGCTTTAGGATAGGGTACTGAATTGTAACTTACTTTCGCCTAATAATGCGATTTTGGCAAAGAGATTATAACTCGCAGGAATCTGCTGCCACCAAATGTTTGCCCTCATTAGACTCCCCTCTGGAAGCGCTTTCACTGCAAGCTGCAGATTCCCTCCTAACAGCAAGCTTTAGGATAGGGTACTGAATTGTAACTTACTGTCGCTTAATAATGCGATTTTGGCAAAGAGACTGTCTCCCGCAGGGAAGCTGTTACCATCAAACGTTTGCCCTCATTAGACTCCCCTCTGGAAGCGCTTTCACTGCAAGCTGCAGATTCCCTCCTAACAGCAAGCTTTAGGATAGGGTACTGAATTTTATCTTACTTTCGCCTAATAATGCGATATTGGAAAAGAGAATATCTCCCGCAGGGAAGCTGCTACCATCAAATGTTTGCCCTCATTAGACTCCCCTCTGGAAGCGTTTTCACTGCAAGCTGCAGATTCCCTCCTAACAGCAAGCTTTAGGATAGGGTACTGAATTGTAACTTAACTGCGGCTAATAAGGCGATTTTGGCAAAGAGAATATCTCCCGCAGGGAAGCTGCTACCATAAAATGTTTGCCCTCATTAGACTCCCCTCTGGAAGCGCTTTCACTGCAAGCTGTAGATTCCCTCCTAACAGCAAGGTTTAGGATAGGTTACTGAATTGTATCTTACTTCCGCCTAGTAATGCGATTTTGGCAAAGAGAGTATCTCCCGCAGGGAAGCTGCTACCATCAAATGTTTGCCCTCATTAGACTCCCCTCTGGAAGCGCTTTCACTGCAAGCTGCAGATTCCCTCCTAACAGCAAGCTTTAGGATAGGGTACTGAATTGTAACTTAATTGCAGCTAAAAAGGCGATTTTGGCAAAGAGAATATCACCCGCAGGGAAGCTGCTACCATAAAATGTTTGCCCTCATTAGACTCCCCTCTGGAAGCGCTTTCACTGCAAGCTGCAGATTCCCTCCTAACAGCAAGCTTTAGGATAGGGTACTGAATTGTAACTTACTTTCGCCTAATAATGCGATTTTGGCAAAGAGAGTATCTCCCGCAGGGAAGCTGCTACCATCAAATGTTTGCCCTCGTTAGACTCCCCTCTGGAAGCGCTTTCACTGCAAGCTGCAGATTCCCTCCTAACAGCAAGCTTTAGGATAGGGTACTGAATTGTAACTTACTTTCGCCTAATAATGCGATTTTGGCAAAGAGACTATCTCCCGCAGGGAAGCTGCTACCATCAAATGTTTGCCCTCATTAGACTCCCCTCTGGAAGCGCTTTCACTGCAAGCTGCAGATTCCCTCCTAACAGCAAGCTTTAGGATAAGGTACTGAATTGTAACTTACTTTCGCCTATTAGTGCGATTTTGGCAAAGAGACTATCTCCCGCAGGGAAGCTGCTACCATAAAATATTTGCCCTCATTAGACTCCCCTCTGGAAGCGCTTTCACTGCAAGCTGCAGATTCCCTCCTAACAGCAAGCTTTAGGATAGGGTACTGAATTGTAACTTACTTTCGCCTAATAATGCGATTTTGGCAAAGAGACTATAACTCGCAGGGAAGCTGCTGCCACCAAATGTTTGCCCTCATTAGACTCCCCTCTGGAAGCGCTTTCACTGCAAGCTGCAGATTCCCTCCTAACAGCAAGCTTTAGGATAGGGTACTGAATTGTAACTTACTTTCGCCTAATAATGCGATTTTGGCAAAGAGAGTATCTCCCGCAGAGAAGCTGCTACCATCAAAAGTTTGCCCTCATTAGACTCCCCTCTGGAAGCGCTTTCACTGCAAGCTGCAGATTCCCTCCTAACAGCAAGCTTTAGGATAGGGTAGTGAATTGTAACTTACTTTCGCCTAATAATGCGATTTTTGCAAAGAGACTATCTCCCGCAGGGAAGCTGCTACCATCAAATGTTTGCCCTCATTAGACTCCCCTCTGGAAGCGCTTTCACTGCAAGCTGCAGATTCCCTCCTAACAGCAAGCTTTAGGATAGGGTACTGAATTGTAACTTACTTTCGCCTAATAATGCGATTTTGGCAAAGAGAGTATCTCCCGCAGGGAAGCTGCTACCATCAAATGTTTGCCCTCATTAGACTCCCCTCTGGAAGCGCTTTCACTGCAAGCTGCAGATTCCTTCCTAACAGCAAGCTTTAGGATAGGGTACTGAATTGTAACTTACTTTCGCCTAATAATGCGATTTTGGCAAAGAGACTATAACTCGCAGGGAAGCTGCTGCCACCAAATGTTTGCCCTCGTTAGACTCCCCTCTGGAAGCGCTTTCACTGCAAGCTGCAGATTCCTTCCTAACAGCAAGCTTTAGGATAGGGTACTGAATTGTAACTTACTTTCGCCTAATAATGTGATTTTGGCAAAGAGAGTATCTCCCGCAGGGAAGCTGCTACCATCAAATGTTTGCCCTCATTAGACTCCCCTCTGGAAGCGCTTTCACTGCAAGCTGCAGATTCCCTCCTAACAGCAAGCTTTAGGATAGGGTACTGAATTGTAACTTACTTTCGCCTAATAAGGCGATTTTGGCAAAGAGAGTATCTCCCGCAGGGAAGCTGCTACCATCAAATGTTTGCCCTCATTAGACTCCCCTCTGGAATTGCTTTCACTGCAAGCTGCAGATTCCTTCCTAACAGCAAGCTTTAGGATAGGGTACTGAATTGTAACTTAACTGAGGCTAATAATGCGATTTTGGCAAAGAGAGTATCTCCCGCAGGGAAGCTGCTACCATCAAAGGTTTGCCCTCATTAGACTCCCCTCTGGAAGCGCTTTCACTGCAAGCTGCAGATTCCCTCCTAACAGCAAGCTTTAGGATAGGGTACTGAATTGTATCTTAATTTCGCCTAATAATGCGATTTTGGCAAAGAGAGTATCTCCCGCAGGGAAGCTGCTACCATCAAATGTTTGCCCTCATTAGACTCCCCTCTGGAAGCGCTTTCACTGCAAGCTGCAGATTCCCTCCTAACAGCAAGCTTTAGGATAGGGTACTGAATTGTAACTCACTTTCGCCTAATAATGCGATTTTGGCAAAGAGACTATACCTCGCAGGGAAGCTGCTGCCACCAAATGTTTGCCCTCATTAGACTCCCCTCTGGAAGCGCTTTCACTGCAAGCTGCAGATTCCCTCCTAACAGCAAGCTTTAGGATAGGGTACTGAATTGTAACTTACTTTCGCCTAATAATGCGATTTTGGCAAAGAGAGTATCTCACGCAGGGAAGCTGTTACCATCAAACGTTTGCCCTCATTAGACTCCCCTCTGGAAGCGCTTTCACTGCAAGCTGCAGATTCCCTCCTAACAGCAAGCTTTAGGATAGGGTACTGAATTGTAACTTAACAGCGTCTAATAAGCCGATTTTGGCAAAGAGACTATCTCCCGCAGGGAAGCTGCTACCATCAAATGTTTGCCCTCATTAGACTCCCCTCTGGAAGCGCTTTCACTGCAAGCTGCAGATTCCCTCCTAACAGCAAGCTTTAGGATAGGGTACTGAATTGTAACTTACTTTCCCCTAATAATTCGATTTTGGCAAAGAGAGTATCTCCCGCAGGGAAGCTGCTACCATCAAATGTTTGCCCTCATTAGACTCCCCTCTGGAAGAGCTTTCACTGCAAGCTGCAGATTCCCTCCTAACAGCAAGCTTTAGGATAGAGTACTGAATTGTAACTTAACTGCGGCTAATAAGGCGATTATGGCAAAGAGAGTATCTCCCGCAGGGAAGCTGCTAAGATCAAATCATTGCCCTCAATAGACTCCCCTCTGGAAGCGCGTTCACTGCAAGCTGCAGATTCCCTCCTAACAGCAAGCTTTAGGATAGGGTACTGAATTGTAACTTACTTTCGCCTAATAAGGCGATTTTGGCAAAGAGAGTATCTCCCGCAGGGAAGCTGCTACCATCAAATGTTTGCCCTCATTAGACTCCCCTCTGGAATTGCTTTCACTGCAAGCTGCAGATTCCTTCCTAACAGCAAGCTTTAGGATAGGGTACTGAATTGTAACTTAACTGCGGCTAATAATGCGATTTTGGCAAAGAGAGTATCTCCCGCAGGGAAGCTGCTACCATCAAAGGTTTGCCCTCATTAGACTCCCCTCTGGAAGCGCTTTCACTGCAAGCTGCAGATTCCCTCCTAACAGCAAGCTTTAGGATAGGGTACTGAATTGTAACTCACTTTCGCCTAATAATGCGATTTTGGCAAAGAGACTATACCTCGCAGGGAAGCTGCTGCCACCAAATGTTTGCCCTCATTAGACTCCCCTCTGGAAGCGCTTTCACTGCAAGCTGCAGATTCCCTCCTAACAGCAAGCTTTAGGATAGGGTACTGAATTGTAACTTACTTTCGCCTAATAATGCGATTTTGGCAAAGAGAGTATCTCACGCAGGGAAGCTGTTACCATCAAACGTTTGCCCTCATTAGACTCCCCTCTGGAAGCGCTTTCACTGCAAGCTGCAGATTCCCTCCTAACAGCAAGCTTTAGGATAGGGTACTGAATTGTAACTTAACAGCGTCTAATAAGCCGATTTTGGCAAAGAGACTATCTCCCGCAGGGAAGCTGCTACCATCAAATGTTTGCCCTCATTAGACTCCCCTCTGGAAGCGCTTTCACTGCAAGCTGCAGATTCCCTCCTAACAGCAAGCTTTAGGATAGGGTACTGAATTGTAACTTACTTTCCCCTAATAGTTCGATTTTGGCAAAGAGAGTATCTCCCGCAGGGAAGCTGCTACCATCAAATGTTTGCCCTCATTAGACTCCCCTCTGGAAGAGCTTTCACTGCAAGCTGCAGATTCCCTCCTAACAGCAAGCTTTAGGATAGAGTACTGAATTGTAACTTAACTGCGGCTAATAAGGCGATTATGGCAAAGAGAGTATCTCCCGCAGGGAAGCTGCTAAGATCAAATCATTGCCCTCAATAGACTCCCCTCTGGAAGCGCGTTCACTGCAAGCTGCAGATTCCCTCCTAACAGCAAGCTTTAGGATAGGGTACTGAATTGTAACTTACTTTCGCCTAATAATGCGATTTTGGCAAAGAGAGTATCTCCCGCAGGGAAGCTGCTACCATCAAATGTTTGCCCTCGTTAGACTACTCTCTGGAAGTGCATTCACTTCAATCTTAAGATTCCCTCCTAACAGCAAGCTTTAGGATAGGGTACTGAATTGTAACTTACTTTCGCCTAATAATGCGATTTTGGCAAAGAGAGTATCTCCCGCAGGGAAGCTGCTACCATCAAATATTTGCCCTCATTAGACTCCCCTCTGGAAGCGCTTTCACTGCAAGCTGCAGATTCCCTCCTAACAGCAAGCTTTAGGATAGGGTACTGAATTGTAACTTACTTTCGCCTAATAATGCTATTTTGGCAAAGAGAGTATCTCCCGCAGGGAAGCTGCTACCATCAAATATTTGCCCTCGTTAGACTCCCCTCTGGAAGCGCTTTCACTTCAAGCTGCAGATTCCCTCCTAACAGCAAGCTTTAGGATAGGGTACTGAATTGTATCTTACTTTCGCCTAGTAATGCGATTTTGGCAAAGGGAGTATCTCCCGCAGGGAAGCTGCTACCATCAAATGTTTGCCCTCATTAGACTCCACTCTGGAAGCGCTTTCACTGCAAGCTGCAGATTCCCTCCTAACAGCAAGCTTTAGGATAGGGTACTGAATTGTATCTTAATTGCAGCTAATAAGGCGATTTTGGCAAAGAGAATATCTCCTGCAGGGAAGCTGCTACCATCAAATGTTTGCCCTCATTAGACTCCCCTCTGGAAGCGCTTTCACTGCAAGCTGTAGATTCCCTCCTAACAGCAAGCTTTAGTATAGGGTACTGAATTGTATCTTAACTGCGGCTAATAAGGCGATTTTGGCAAAGAGACTATCTCCCGCAGGGAAGCTGCTACCATCAAATGTTTGCCCTCATTAGACTCCCCTCTGGAAGCGCTTTCACTGCAAGCTGCAGATTCCCTCCTAACAGCAACCTTTGGATAGGGTACTGAATTGTATCTTTCTGTCGCCTAATAATGCGATTTTTGCAAAGAGACTGTCTCCCGCAGGGAAGCTGTTACCATCAAACGTTTACCCTCATTAGACTCCCCTCTGGAAGCGTTTTCACTGCAAGCTGCAGATTCCCTCCTAACAGCAAGCTTTAGGATAGGGTACTGAATTGTATCTTTCTGTCGCCTAATAATGCGATTTTGGCAAAGAGAATATCTCCCGCAGGGAAGCTGCTACCATCAAATATTTGCCCTCATTAGACTCCCCTCTGGAAGCGCTTTCACTGCAAGCTGCAGATTCCCTCCTAACAGCAAGCTTTAGGATAGGGTACTGAATTGTAACTTATTTTCGCCTAATAATGCGATTATGGCAAAGAGAGTATCTCCCACAGGGAAGCTGCTACCATCAAATGTTTGCCCTCGTTAGACTCCCCTCTGGAAGCGCTTTCACTGCAAGCTGCAGATTCCCTCCTAACAGCAAGCTTTAGGATAGGGTACTGAATTGTATCTTACTTTCGCCTAATAATGCGATTTTGGCAAAGAGAATATCTCCCGCAGGGAAGCTGCTACCATCAAATGTTTGCCCTCATTAGACTCCCCTCTGGAAGCGCTTTCACTGCAAGCTGCAGATTCCCTCCTAACAGCAAGCTTTAGGATAGGGTACTGAATTGTATCTTACTTTCGCCTAGTAATGCGATTTTGGCAAAGGGAGTATCTCCCGCAGGGAAGCTGCTACCATCAAATGTTTGCCCTCATTAGACTCCACTCTGGAAGCGCTTTCACTGCAAGCTGCAGATTCCCTCCTAACAGCAAGCTTTAGGATAGGGTACTGAATTGTATCTTAATTGCAGCTAATAAGGCGATTTTGGCAAAGAGAATATCTCCCGCAGGGAAGCTGCTACCATAAAATGTTTGCCCTCATTAGACTCCCCTCTGGAAGCGCTTTCACTGCAAGCTGTAGATTCCCTCCTAACAGCAAGCTTTAGGATAGGGTACTGAATTGTATCTTAACTGCGGCTAATAAGGCGATTTTGGCAAAGAGACTATCTCCCGCAGGGAAGCTGCTACCATCAAATGTTTGCCATCATTAGACTCCCCTCTGGAAGCGCTTTCACTGCAAGCTGCAGATTCCCTCCTAACAGCAAGCTTTAGGATAAGGTACTGAATTGTAACTTACTTTCGCCTATTAGTGCGATTTTGGCAAAGAGAGTATCTCCCGCAGGGAAGCTGCTACCATCAAATATTTGCCCTCATTACACTCCGTCTGGAAGCGCTTTCACTGCAAGCTGCAGATTCCCTCCTAACAGCAAGCTTTAGGATAGGGTACTGAATTGTATCTTACTTTCGCCTAATAATGCGATTTTGGCAAAGAGAGTATCTCCCGCAGGGAAGCTGCTACCATCAAATCTTTGCCCTCATTAGACTCCCCTCTGGAAGCGCTTTCACTGCAAGGTGCAGATTCCCTCCTAACAGCAAGCTTTAGGATAGGGTACTGAATTGTAACTTACTTTCGCCTAATAATGCGATTTTGGCAAAGAGAGTATCTCCCGCAGGGAAGCTGCTACCATCAAATCTTTGCCCTCATTAGACTCCCCTCTGGAAGCGCTTTCACTGCAAGCTGCAGATTCCCTCCTAACAGCAAGCTTTAGGATAGTGTACTGAATTGTAACTTAACTGCGGCTTATAAGGCGATTATGGCAAAGAGAGTATCTCCCGCAGGGAAGCTGCTACCATCAAATGTTTGCCCTCGTTAGACTACCATCTGGAAGCGCATTCACTTCAAGCTGCAGATTCCCTCCTAACAGCAAGCTTTAGGGTAGGGTACTGAATTGTAACTTACTTTCGCCTAGTAATGAGATTTTGGCAAAGAGAGTATCTCCCGCAGGGAAGCTGCTACCATCAAATGTTTGCCCTCATTAGACTCCCCTCTGGAAGCGCTTTCACTGCAAGCTGCAGATTCCTTCCTAACAGCAAGCTTTAGGATAGGGTAATGAATTATATCTTACTTTCGCCTATTAGTGCGATTTTGGCAAAGAGAGTATCTCCCGCAGGGAAGCTGCTACCATCAAATATTTGCCCTCATTAGACTCCCCTCTGGAAGCGCTTTCACTGCAAGCTGCAGATTCCCTCCTAACAGCAAGCTTTAGGATAGGGTATTGAATTGTAACTTACTTTCGCCTAATAAGGCGATTATGGCAAAGAGACTATCTCCCGCAGGGAAGCTGCTACCATCAAATGTTTGCCCTCATTAGACTCCCCTCTGGAAGCGCTTTAACTGCAAGCTGCAGATTCCTTCCTAACAGCAAGCTTTAGGATAGGGTAATGAATTGTAACTTACTTTCGCCTAATAATGCGATTTTGGCAAAGAGAGCATCTCCCGCAGGGAAGCTGCTACCATCAAATATTTGCCCTCATTAGACTCCCCTCTGGAAGCGCTTTCACTGCAAGCTGCAGATTCCCTCCTAACAGCAAGCTTTAGGATAGGGTACTGAATTGTAACTTACTTTCGCCTAATAATGCGATTTTGGCAAAGAGAGTATCTCCCGCAGGGAAGCTGCTACCATCAAATGTTTGCCCTCATTAGACTCCCCTCTGGAAGCGCTTTCACTGCAAGCTGCAGATTCCCTCCTAACAGCAAGCTTTAGGATAGGGTACTGAATTGTAACTTACTTTCGCCTATTAGAGTGATTTTGGCAAAGAGAGTATCTCCCGCAGGGAAGCTGCTACCATCAAATATTTGCCCTCATTAGACTCCCCTCTGGAAGCGCTTTCACTGCAAGCTGCAGATTCCCTCGTAACAGCAAGCTTTAGGATAGGGTACTGAATTGTAACTTAACTGCGGCTCATAAGGCGATTTTGGCAAAGAGACTATCTCCCGCAGGGAAGCTGCTGCCACCAAATGTTTGCCCTCATTAGACTCCCCTCTGGAAGCGCTTTCACTGCAAGCTGCAGATTCCCTCCTAACAGCAAGCTTTAGGATAGGGTACTGAATTGTAACTTACTTTCGCCTAATAATGCGATTTTGGAAAAGAGACTATCTCCCGCAGGGAAGCTGCTACCATCAAGTGTTTGCCCTCATTAGACTCCCCTCTGGAAGCGCTTTCACTGCAAGCTGCAGATTCCCTCCTAACAGCAAGCTTTAGGATAGGGTACTGAATTGTAACTTACTTTCGCCTAACAATGCGATTTTGGCAAAGAGACTATCTCCCGCAGGGAAGCTGCTACCATCAAATGTTTGCCCTCATTAGACTCCCCTCTGGAAGCGCTTTCACTGCAAGCTGCAGATTCCCTCCTAACAGCAAGCTTTAGGATAGGGTACTGAATTGAAGCTTACTTTCGCCTAATAATGCGATTTTGGCAAAGAGAGTATCTCCCGCAGGGAAGCTGCTACCATCAAATGTTTGCCCTCATTAGACTCCCCTCTGGAAGCGCTTTCACTGCAAGCTGCAGATTCCCTCCTAACAGCAAGCTTTAGGATAGGGTACTGAATTGTATCTTACTTTCGCCTAGCAATGCGATTTTGGCAAAGAGAGTATCTCCCGCAGGGAAGCTGCTACCATCAAATCTTTGCCCTCATTAGACTCCCCTCTGGAAGCGCTTTCACTGCAAGCTGCAGATTCCCTCCTAACAGCAAGCTTTAGGATAGGGTACTGAATTGTAACTTACTTTCGCCTAATAATGCGATTTTGTCAAAGAGAGTATCTCCCGCAGGGAAGCTGCTACCATCAAATGTTTGCCCTCATTAGACTCCCCTCTAGAAGCGCTTTCACTGCAAGCTGCAGATTCCCTCCTAACAGCAAGCTTTAGGATAGTGTACTGAATTGTAACTTAACTGCGGCTAATAAGGCGATTTTGGCAAAGAGAATATCTCCCGCAGGGAAGCTGCTACCATCAAATGTTTGCCCTCATTAGACTCCCCTCTGGAAGCGCTTTCACTGCAAGCTGTAGATTCCCTCCTAACAGCAAGCTTTAGGATAGGGTACTGAATTGTATCTTACTTTCGCCTAGTAATGCGATTTTGGCAAAGAGAGTATCTCCCGCAGGGAAGCTGCTACCATCAAATGTTTGCCCTCATTAGACTCCCCTCTGGAAGCGCTTTCACTGCAAGCTGCAGATTCCCTCCTAACAGCAAGCTTTAGGATAGGGTACTGAATTGTAACTTACTTTCGCCTAATAATGCGATTTTGGCAAAGAGACTATCTCCCGCAGGGAAGCTGCTACCATCAAATTTTTGCCCTCATTAGACTCCCCTCTGGAAGCGCTTTCACTGCAAGCTGCAGATTCCTTCCTAACAGCAAGCTTTAGGATAGGGTACTGAATTGTAACTTACTTTCGCCTAATAATGCGATTTTGGCAAAGAGAGTATCTCCCGCAGGGAAGCTGCTACCATCAAATGTTTGCCCTCATTAGACTCCCCTCTGGAAGCGCTTTCACTGCAAGCTGCAGATTCCCTCCTAACAGCAAGCTTTAGGATAGGGTACTGAATTGTAACTTACTTTCGCCTAATAATGCGATTTTGGCAAAGAGATTATAACTCGCAGGAATCTGCTGCCACCAAATGTTTGCCCTCATTAGACTCCCCTCTGGAAGCGCTTTCACTGCAAGCTGCAGATTCCCTCCTAACAGCAAGCTTTAGGATAGGGTACTGAATTGTAACTTACTGTCGCTTAATAATGCGATTTTGGCAAAGAGACTGTCTCCCGCAGGGAAGCTGTTACCATCAAACGTTTGCCCTCATTAGACTCCCCTCTGGAAGCGCTTTCACTGCAAGCTGCAGATTCCCTCCTAACAGCAAGCTTTAGGATAGGGTACTGAATTTTATCTTACTTTCGCCTAATAATGCGATATTGGAAAAGAGAATATCTCCCGCAGGGAAGCTGCTACCATCAAATGTTTGCCCTCATTAGACTCCCCTCTGGAAGCGTTTTCACTGCAAGCTGCAGATTCCCTCCTAACAGCAAGCTTTAGGATAGGGTACTGAATTGTAACTTAACTGCGGCTAATAAGGCGATTTTGGCAAAGAGAATATCTCCCGCAGGGAAGCTGCTACCATAAAATGTTTGCCCTCATTAGACTCCCCTCTGGAAGCGCTTTCACTGCAAGCTGTAGATTCCCTCCTAACAGCAAGCTTTAGGATAGGTTACTGAATTGTATCTTACTTCCGCCTAGTAATGCGATTTTGGCAAAGAGAGTATCTCCCGCAGGGAAGCTGCTACCATCAAATGTTTGCCCTCATTAGACTCCCCTCTGGAAGCGCTTTCACTGCAAGCTGCAGATTCCCTCCTAACAGCAAGCTTTAGGATAGGGTACTGAATTGTAACTTAATTGCAGCTAAAAAGGCGATTTTGGCAAAGAGAATATCACCCGCAGGGAAGCTGCTACCATAAAATGTTTGCCCTCATTAGACTCCCCTCTGGAAGCGCTTTCACTGCAAGCTGCAGATTCCCTCCTAACAGCAAGCTTTAGGATAGGGTACTGAATTGTAACTTACTTTCGCCTAATAATGCGATTTTGGCAAAGAGAGTATCTCCCGCAGGGAAGCTGCTACCATCAAATGTTTGCCCTCGTTAGACTCCCCTCTGGAAGCGCTTTCACTGCAAGCTGCAGATTCCCTCCTAACAGCAAGCTTTAGGATAGGGTACTGAATTGTAACTTACTTTCGCCTAATAATGCGATTTTGGCAAAGAGACTATCTCCCGCAGGGAAGCTGCTACCATCAAATGTTTGCCCTCATTAGACTCCCCTCTGGAAGCGCTTTCACTGCAAGCTGCAGATTCCCTCCTAACAGCAAGCTTTAGGATAAGGTACTGAATTGTAACTTACTTTCGCCTATTAGTGCGATTTTGGCAAAGAGACTATCTCCCGCAGGGAAGCTGCTACCATAAAATATTTGCCCTCATTAGACTCCCCTCTGGAAGCGCTTTCACTGCAAGCTGCAGATTCCCTCCTAACAGCAAGCTTTAGGATAGGGTACTGAATTGTAACTTACTTTCGCCTAATAATGCGATTTTGGCAAAGAGACTATAACTCGCAGGGAAGCTGCTGCCACCAAATGTTTGCCCTCATTAGACTCCCCTCTGGAAGCGCTTTCACTGCAAGCTGCAGATTCCCTCCTAACAGCAAGCTTTAGGATAGGGTACTGAATTGTAACTTACTTTCGCCTAATAATGCGATTTTGGCAAAGAGAGTATCTCCCGCAGAGAAGCTGCTACCATCAAAAGTTTGCCCTCATTAGACTCCCCTCTGGAAGCGCTTTCACTGCAAGCTGCAGATTCCCTCCTAACAGCAAGCTTTAGGATAGGGTAGTGAATTGTAACTTACTTTCGCCTAATAATGCGATTTTTGCAAAGAGACTATCTCCCGCAGGGAAGCTGCTACCATCAAATGTTTGCCCTCATTAGACTCCCCTCTGGAAGCGCTTTCACTGCAAGCTGCAGATTCCCTCCTAACAGCAAGCTTTAGGATAGGGTACTGAATTGTAACTTACTTTCGCCTAATAATGCGATTTTGGCAAAGAGAGTATCTCCCGCAGGGAAGCTGCTACCATCAAATGTTTGCCCTCATTAGACTCCCCTCTGGAAGCGCTTTCACTGCAAGCTGCAGATTCCTTCCTAACAGCAAGCTTTAGGATAGGGTACTGAATTGTAACTTACTTTCGCCTAATAATGCGATTTTGGCAAAGAGACTATAACTCGCAGGGAAGCTGCTGCCACCAAATGTTTGCCCTCGTTAGACTCCCCTCTGGAAGCGCTTTCACTGCAAGCTGCAGATTCCTTCCTAACAGCAAGCTTTAGGATAGGGTACTGAATTGTAACTTACTTTCGCCTAATAATGTGATTTTGGCAAAGAGAGTATCTCCCGCAGGGAAGCTGCTACCATCAAATGTTTGCCCTCATTAGACTCCCCTCTGGAAGCGCTTTCACTGCAAGCTGCAGATTCCCTCCTAACAGCAAGCTTTAGGATAGGGTACTGAATTGTAACTTACTTTCGCCTAATAAGGCGATTTTGGCAAAGAGAGTATCTCCCGCAGGGAAGCTGCTACCATCAAATGTTTGCCCTCATTAGACTCCCCTCTGGAATTGCTTTCACTGCAAGCTGCAGATTCCTTCCTAACAGCAAGCTTTAGGATAGGGTACTGAATTGTAACTTAACTGAGGCTAATAATGCGATTTTGGCAAAGAGAGTATCTCCCGCAGGGAAGCTGCTACCATCAAAGGTTTGCCCTCATTAGACTCCCCTCTGGAAGCGCTTTCACTGCAAGCTGCAGATTCCCTCCTAACAGCAAGCTTTAGGATAGGGTACTGAATTGTATCTTAATTTCGACTAATAATGCGATTTTGGCAAAGAGAGTATCTCCCGCAGGGAAGCTGCTACCATCAAATGTTTGCCCTCATTAGACTCCCCTCTGGAAGCGCTTTCACTGCAAGCTGCAGATTCCCTCCTAACAGCAAGCTTTAGGATAGGGTACTGAATTGTAACTCACTTTCGCCTAATAATGCGATTTTGGCAAAGAGACTATACCTCGCAGGGAAGCTGCTGCCACCAAATGTTTGCCCTCATTAGACTCCCCTCTGGAAGCGCTTTCACTGCAAGCTGCAGATTCCCTCCTAACAGCAAGCTTTAGGATAGGGTACTGAATTGTAACTTACTTTCGCCTAATAATGCGATTTTGGCAAAGAGAGTATCTCACGCAGGGAAGCTGTTACCATCAAACGTTTGCCCTCATTAGACTCCCCTCTGGAAGCGCTTTCACTGCAAGCTGCAGATTCCCTCCTAACAGCAAGCTTTAGGATAGGGTACTGAATTGTAACTTAACAGCGTCTAATAAGCCGATTTTGGCAAAGAGACTATCTCCCGCAGGGAAGCTGCTACCATCAAATGTTTGCCCTCATTAGACTCCCCTCTGGAAGCGCTTTCACTGCAAGCTGCAGATTCCCTCCTAACAGCAAGCTTTAGGATAGGGTACTGAATTGTAACTTACTTTCCCCTAATAATTCGATTTTGGCAAAGAGAGTATCTCCCGCAGGGAAGCTGCTACCATCAAATGTTTGCCCTCATTAGACTCCCCTCTGGAAGAGCTTTCACTGCAAGCTGCAGATTCCCTCCTAACAGCAAGCTTTAGGATAGAGTACTGAATTGTAACTTAACTGCGGCTAATAAGGCGATTATGGCAAAGAGAGTATCTCCCGCAGGGAAGCTGCTAAGATCAAATCATTGCCCTCAATAGACTCCCCTCTGGAAGCGCGTTCACTGCAAGCTGCAGATTCCCTCCTAACAGCAAGCTTTAGGATAGGGTACTGAATTGTAACTTACTTTCGCCTAATAAGGCGATTTTGGCAAAGAGAGTATCTCCCGCAGGGAAGCTGCTACCATCAAATGTTTGCCCTCATTAGACTCCCCTCTGGAATTGCTTTCACTGCAAGCTGCAGATTCCTTCCTAACAGCAAGCTTTAGGATAGGGTACTGAATTGTAACTTAACTGCGGCTAATAATGCGATTTTGGCAAAGAGAGTATCTCCCGCAGGGAAGCTGCTACCATCAAAGGTTTGCCCTCATTAGACTCCCCTCTGGAAGCGCTTTCACTGCAAGCTGCAGATTCCCTCCTAACAGCAAGCTTTAGGATAGGGTACTGAATTGTAACTCACTTTCGCCTAATAATGCGATTTTGGCAAAGAGACTATACCTCGCAGGGAAGCTGCTGCCACCAAATGTTTGCCCTCATTAGACTCCCCTCTGGAAGCGCTTTCACTGCAAGCTGCAGATTCCCTCCTAACAGCAAGCTTTAGGATAGGGTACTGAATTGTAACTTACTTTCGCCTAATAATGCGATTTTGGCAAAGAGAGTATCTCACGCAGGGAAGCTGTTACCATCAAACGTTTGCCCTCATTAGACTCCCCTCTGGAAGCGCTTTCACTGCAAGCTGCAGATTCCCTCCTAACAGCAAGCTTTAGGATAGGGTACTGAATTGTAACTTAACAGCGTCTAATAAGCCGATTTTGGCAAAGAGACTATCTCCCGCAGGGAAGCTGCTACCATCAAATGTTTGCCCTCATTAGACTCCCCTCTGGAAGCGCTTTCACTGCAAGCTGCAGATTCCCTCCTAACAGCAAGCTTTAGGATAGGGTACTGAATTGTAACTTACTTTCCCCTAATAGTTCGATTTTGGCAAAGAGAGTATCTCCCGCAGGGAAGCTGCTACCATCAAATGTTTGCCCTCATTAGACTCCCCTCTGGAAGAGCTTTCACTGCAAGCTGCAGATTCCCTCCTAACAGCAAGCTTTAGGATAGAGTACTGAATTGTAACTTAACTGCGGCTAATAAGGCGATTATGGCAAAGAGAGTATCTCCCGCAGGGAAGCTGCTAAGATCAAATCATTGCCCTCAATAGACTCCCCTCTGGAAGCGCGTTCACTGCAAGCTGCAGATTCCCTCCTAACAGCAAGCTTTAGGATAGGGTACTGAATTGTAACTTACTTTCGCCTAATAATGCGATTTTGGCAAAGAGAGTATCTCCCGCAGGGAAGCTGCTACCATCAAATGTTTGCCCTCGTTAGACTACTCTCTGGAAGTGCATTCACTTCAATCTTAAGATTCCCTCCTAACAGCAAGCTTTAGGATAGGGTACTGAATTGTAACTTACTTTCGCCTAATAATGCGATTTTGGCAAAGAGAGTATCTCCCGCAGGGAAGCTGCTACCATCAAATATTTGCCCTCATTAGACTCCCCTCTGGAAGCGCTTTCACTGCAAGCTGCAGATTCCCTCCTAACAGCAAGCTTTAGGATAGTGTACTGAATTTTAACTTACTTTCGCCTAATAATGCGATTTTGGCAAAGAGAGTATCTCCCGCAGGGAAGCTGCTACCATCAAATGTTTGCCCTCATTAGACTCCCCTCTGGAAGCGCTTTCACTGCAAGCTGCAGATTCCCTCCTAACAGCAAGCTTTAGGATAGGGTACTGAATTGTAACTTACTTTCGCCTAATAATGCGATTTTGGCAAAGAGAGTATCTCCCGCAGGGAAGTTGCTACCATCAAATATTTGCCCTCATTACACTCCCCTCTGGAAGCGCTTTCACTGCAAGCTGCAGATTCCCTCCTAACAGCAAGCTTTAGGATAGGGTACTGAATTGTAACTTACTTTCGCCTAATAATGCCATTTTGGCAAAGAGAGTATCTCCCGTAGGGAAGCTGCTACCATCAAATGTTTGCCCTCATTACACTCCCCTCTGGAAGCGCTTTCACTGCAAGCTGCAGATTCCCTCCTAACAGCAAGCTATAGGACAGTGTACTGAATTGTAACTTAACTGCGGCTAATAAGGCGATTTTGGCAAAGAGAATATCTCCCGCAGGGAAGCTGCTACCATCAAATGTTTGCCCTCATTAGACTCCCCTCTCGAAGCGCATTCACTGCAAGCTGCAGATTCCCTCCTAACAGCAAGCTTTAGGATAGGGTACTGAATTGTAACTTAACTGCGGCTAATAAGGCGATTATGGCAAAGAGAGTATCTCCCGCAGGGAAGCTGCTACCATCAAATGTTTGCCCTCAATAGACTCCCCTCTGGAAGCGCGTTCACTGCAAGCTGCAGATTCCCTCCTAACAGCAAGCTTTAGGATAGGGTACTGAATTGTAACTTACTTTCGCCTAATAATGCGATTTTGGCAAAGAGAGTATCTCCCGCAGGGAAGCTGCTAACATCAAATGTTTGCCGTCATTAGACTACCCTGTGGAAGCGCTTTCACTGCAAGCTGCAGATTCCCTCCTAACAGCAAGCTTTAGGATAGGGTACTGAATTGTAACTTACTTTCGCCTAATAATGCCATTTTGGCAAAGAGACTATCTCCCGAAGGGAAGCTGCTACCATCAAATATTTGCCCTCATTAGACTCCCCTCTGGAAGCGCTTTCACTGCAAGCTGCAGATTCCCTCCTAACAGCAAGCTTTAGGATAGGGTACTGAATTGTAACTTACTTTCGCCTAATAATGCGATTTTGGCAAAGAGACTATCTCCCGCAGGGAAGCTGCTACCATCAAATGTTTGCCCTCATTAGACTCCCCTCTGGAAGCGCTTTTACTGTAAGCTGCGGATTCCCTCCTAACAGCAAGCTTTAGGATAGGGTACTGAATTGTAACTTACTTTCGCCTAATAATGCGATTTTGGCAAAGAGAGTATCTCCCGCAGGGAAGCTGCTACCATCAAATGTTTGCCCTCATTAGACTCCCCTCTGGAACCGCTTTCACTGCAAGCTGCAGATTCCCTCCTAACAGCAAGCTTTAGGATAGGGTACTGAATTGTATCTTAACTGCGGCTAATAAGGCGATTTTGGCAAAGAGAATATCTCCCGCAGGGAAGCTGCTACCATCAAATGTTTGCCCTCATTAGACTCCCCTCTGGAAGCGCTTTCACTTCAAGCTGCAGATTCCCTCCTAACAGCAAGCTTTAGTATAGGGTACTGAATTGTAACTTAACTGCGGCTAATAAGGCGATTATGGCAATGAGAGTATCTCCCGCAGGGAAGCTGCTACCATCAAATGTTTGCCCTCGTTAGACTACTCTCTGGAAGCGCATTCACTTCAATCTACAGATTCCCTCCTAACAGCAAGCTTTAGGATACGGTACTGAATTGTAACTTACTTTCGACTAATAATGCGATTTTGGCAAAGAGAGTATCTCCCGCAGGGAAGCTGCTACCATCAAATGTTTGCCCTCATTAGACTCCCCTCTGGAAGCGCATTCACTGCAAGCTGCAGATTCCCTCCTAACAGCAAGCTTTAGGATAGGGTACTGAATTGTAACTTAACTGCGGCTAATAAGGCGATTTTGGCAAAGAGAATATCTCCCGCAGGGAAGCTGCTACCATCAAATGCTTGCGCTCATTAGACTCCCCTCTGGAAGCGCATTCACTGCAAGCTGCAGATTCCCTCCTAACAGCAAGCTTTAGGATAGGGTACTGAATTGTAACTTAACTGCGGCTAATAAGGCGATTATGGCAATGAGAGTATCTCCCGCAGGGAAGCTGCTACCATCAAATGTTTGCCCTCGTTAGACTACTCTCTGGAAGCGCATTCACTTCAATCTACAGATTCCCTCCTAACAGCAAGCTTTAGGATAGGGTACTGAATTGTAACTTAACTGCGGCTAATAAGGCGATTTTGGCAAAGAGAATATCTCCCGCAGGGAAGCTGCTACCATCAAATGTTTGTCCTCATTAGACTCCCCTGTGGAAGAGCTTTCACTGCAAGCTGCAGATTCCCTCCTAACAGCAAGCTTTAGGATAGGGTACTGAATTGTAACTTACTTTCGCCTAATAATGCGATTTTGGCAAAGAGACTATCTCCCACAGG
Source organism: Phaenicophaeus curvirostris (assembly GCF_032191515.1). NCBI lineage: Eukaryota > Metazoa > Chordata > Aves > Cuculiformes > Cuculidae > Phaenicophaeus > Phaenicophaeus curvirostris. Next base: position 9,576 of record NW_027207031.1, on the reverse strand, counting down.
GAAGCTGCTACCATCAAATGTCTGCCCTCATTAGACTCCCCTCTGGAAGCGCTTTCACTGCAAGCTGCAGATTCCCTCCTAACAGCAAGCTTTAGGATAGGATACTGAATTGTAACTTACTTTCGCCTAATAATGCGATTTTGGCAAAGAGAGTATCTCCCGCAGGGAAGCTGCTACCATCAAATGTTTGCCCTCGTTAGACTACTCTCTGGAAGCGCATTCACTTCAATCTTAAGATTCCCTCCTAACAGCAAGCTTTAGGATAGGGTACTGAATTGTAACTTACTTTCGCCTAATAATGCGATTTTGGCAAAGAGAGTATCTCCCGCAGGGAAGCTGCTACCATCAAATATTTGCCCTCATTAGACTCCCCTCTGGAAGCGCTTTCACTGCAAGCTGCAGATTCCCTCCTAACAGCAAGCTTTAGGATAGGGTACTGAATTGTAACTTACTTTAGCCTAATAAGGCGATTTTGGCAAAGAGAGTATCTCCCGTAGGGAAGCTGCTACCATCAAATGTTTGCCCTCATTACACTCCCCTCTGGAAGTGCTTTCACTGCAAGCTGCAGATTCCCTCCTGACACCAAGCTATAGGACAGTGTACTGAATTGTAACTTAACTGCTGCTAATAAGGCGATTTTGGCAAAGAGAATATCTCCCGCAGGGAAGCTGCTACCATCAAATGTTTGCCCTCATTAGACTCCCCTCTGGAAGCGCATTCACTGCAAGCTGCAGATTCCCTCCTAACAGCAAGCTTTAGGATAGGGTACTGAATTGTAACTTAACTGCGGCTAATAAGGCGATTATGGCAAAGAGAGTATCTCCCGCAGGGAAGCTGCTAAGATCAAATCATTGCCCTCAATAGACTCCCCTCTGGAAGCGCGTTCACTGCAAGCTGCAGATTCCCTCCTAACAGCAAGCTTTAGGATAGGGTACTGAATTGTAACTTACTTTCGCCTAATAATGCGATTTTGGCAAAGAGACTATCTCCCGCAGGGAAGCTGCTACCATCAAATATTTGCCCTCATTAGACTCCCATCTGGAAGCGCTTTCACTGCAAGCTGCAGATTCCCGCCTAACAGCAAGCTGTAGGACAGTGTACTGAATTGTAACTTAACTGCGGCTAATAAGGGGATTTTGGCAAAGAGAATATCTCACGCAGGGAAGCTGCTACCATCAAATGCTTGCCCTCATTAGACTCCCCTCTGGAAGCGCTTTCACTGCAAGCTGCAGATTCCCTCCTAACAGCAAGCTTTAGTTTAGGGTACTGAATTGTATCTTAATTTCGCCTATAATGCGATTTTGGCAAAGAGAGTATCTCCCGCAGGGAAGCTGCTACCATGAAATGTTTGCCCTCATTAGACTCCCCTCTGGAAGCGCTTTCACTGCAAGCTGCAGATTCCCTCCTAACAGCAAGCTTTAGGATAGGGTACTGAATTGTAACTTAACTGCGGCTAATAAGGCGATATTGGCAAAGAGACTATCTCCCGCAGGGAAGCTGCTACCATCAAATGTTTGTCCTCATTAGACTCCCCTGTGGAAGCGCTTTCACTGCAAGCTGCAGATTCCCTCCTAACAGCAAGCTTTAGGATAGGGTACTGAATTGTAACTTACTTTCGCCTAATAATGCGATTTTGGCAAAGAGACTATCTCCCACAGGGAAGCTGCTACCATCAAATGTCTGCCCTCATTAGACTCCCCTCTGGAAGCGCTTTCACTGCAAGCTGCAGATTCCCTCCTAACAGCAAGCTTTAGGATAGGGTACTGAATTGTAATTTACTTTCGCCTAATAATGCGATTTTGGCAAAGAGAGTATCTCCCGCAGGGAAGTTGCTACCATCAAATATTTGCCCTCATTAGACTCCCCTCTGGAAGCGCTTTCACTGCAAGCTGCAGATTCCCTCCTAACAGCAAGCTTTAGGATAGGGTACTGAATTGTAACTTACTTTCGCCTAATAATGCAATTTTGGCAAAGAGAGTATCTCCCGCAGGGAAGCTGCTACCATCAAATATTTGCCCTCTTTACACTCCCCTCTGGAAGCGCTTTCACTGCAAGCTGCAGATTCCCTCCTAACTGCAAGCTGTAGGACAGTGTACTGAATTGTAACTTAACTGCGGCTAATAAGGCGATTTTGGCAAAGAGAATATCTCCCGCAGGGAAGCTGCTACCATCAAATGCTTGCGCTCATTAGACTCCCCTCTGGAAGCGCTTTCACTGCAAGCTGCAGATTCCCTCCTAACAGCAAGCTTTAGGATAGGGTACTGAATTGTAACTTAACTGCGGCTAATAAGGCGATTATGGCAAAGAGAGTATCTCCCGCAGGGAAGCTGCTACCATCAAATGTTTACCCTCGTTAGACTACTCTCTGGAAGCGCATTCACTTCAATCTACAGATTCCCTCCTAACAGCAAGCTTTAGGATAGGGTACTGAATTGTAACTTACTTTCGCCTAATAATGCGATTTTGGCAAAGAGAGTATCTCCCGCAGGGAAGCTGCTATTATCAAATGTTTGCCCTCTTTACACTCCCCTCTGGAAGCGCTTTCACTGCAAGCTGCAGATTCCCTCCTAACAGCAAGCTTTAGGATAGGGTACTGAATTGTAACTTACTTTCGCCTAATAATGCGATTTTGGCAAAGAGAGTATCTCCCGCAGGGAAGCTGCTACCATCAAATGTTTGCCCTCATTAGACTCCCCTCTGGAACCGCTTTCACTGCAAGCTGCAGATTCCCTCCTAACAGCAAGCTTTAGGATAGGGTACTGAATTGTATCTTAACTGCGGCTAATAAGGCGATTTTGGCAAAGAGAATATCTCCCGCAGGGAAGCTGCTACCATCAAATGTTTGCCCTCATTAGACTCCCCTCTGGAAGCGCTTTCACTTCAAGCTGCAGATTCCCTCCTAACAGCAAGCTTTAGGATAGGGTACTGAATTGTAACTTAACTGCGGCTAATAAGGCGATTATGGCAATGAGAGTATCTCCCGCAGGGAAGCTGCTACCATCAAATGTTTGCCCTCGTTAGACTACTCTCTGGAAGCGCATTCACTTCAATCTACAGATTCCCTCCTAACAGCAAGCTTTAGGATAGGGTACTGAATTGTAACTTACTTTCGCCTAATAATGCGATTTTGGCAAAGAGAGTATCTCCCGCAGGGAAGCTGCTACCATCAAATGTTTGCCCTCATTAGACTCCCCTCTGGAAGCGCATTCACTGCAAGCTGCAGATTCCCTCCTAACAGCAAGCTTTAGGATAGGGTACTGAATTGTAACTTAACTGCGGCTAATAAGGCGATTTTGGCAAAGAGAATATCTCCCGCAGGGAAGCTGCTACCATCAAATGCTTGCGCTCATTAGACTCCCCTCTGGAAGCGCATTCACTGCAAGCTGCAGATTCCCTCCTAACAGCAAGCTTTAGGATAGGGTACTGAATTGTAACTTAACTGCGGCTAATAAGGCGATTATGGCAATGAGAGTATCTCCCGCAGGGAAGCTGCTACCATCAAATGTTTGCCCTCGTTAGACTACTCTCTGGAAGCGCATTCACTTCAATCTACAGATTCCCTCCTAACAGCAAGCTTTAGGATAGGGTACTGAATTGTAACTTAACTGCGGCTAATAAGGCGATTTTGGCAAAGAGACTATCTCCCGCAGGGAAGCTGCTACCATCAAATGTTTGTCCTCATTAGACTCCCCTGTGGAAGAGCTTTCACTGCAAGCTGCAGATTCCCTCCTAACAGCAAGCTTTAGGATAGGGTACTGAATTGTAACTTACTTTCGCCTAATAATGCCATTTTGGCAAAGAGACTATCTCCCGAAGGGAAGCTGCTACCATCAAATATTTGCCCTCATTAGACTCCCCTCTGGAAGCGCTTTCACTGCAAGCTGCAGATTCCCTCCTAACAGCAAGCTTTAGGATAGGGTACTGAATTGTAACTTACTTTCGCCTAATAATGCGATTTTGGCAAAGAGACTATCTCCCGCAGGGAAGCTGCTACCATCAAATGTTTGCCCTCATTAGACTCCCCTCTGGAAGCGCTTTTACTGTAAGCTGCGGATTCCCTCCTAACAGCAAGCTTTAGGATAGGGTACTGAATTGTAACTTACTTTCGCCTAATAATGCGATTTTGGCAAAGAGAGTATCTCCCGCAGGGAAGCTGCTACCATCAAATGTTTGCCCTCATTAGACTCCCCTCTGGAACCGCTTTCACTGCAAGCTGCAGATTCCCTCCTAACAGCAAACTATAGGATAGGGTACTGAATTGTATCTTAACTGCGGCTAATAAGGCGATTTTGGCAAAGAGAATATCTCCCGCAGGGAAGCTGCTACCATCAAATGTTTGCCCTCATTAGACTCCCCTCTCGAAGCGCTTTCACTTCAAGCTGCAGATTCCCTCCTAACAGCAAGCTTTAGGATAGGGTACTGAATTGTAACTTAACTGCGGCTAATAAGGCGATTATGGCAATGAGAGTATCTCCCGCAGGGAAGCTGCTACCATCAAATGTTTGCCCTCGTTAGACTACTCTCTGGAAGCGCATTCACTTCAATCTACAGATTCCCTCCTAACAGCAAGCTTTAGGATAGGGTACTGAATTGTAACTTACTTTCGCCTAATAATGCGATTTTGGCAAAGAGAGTATCTCCCGCAGGGAAGCTGCTACCATCAAATGTTTGCCCTCATTAGACTCCCCTCTGGAAGCGCATTCACTGCAAGCTGCAGATTCCCTCCTAACAGCAAGCTTTAGGATAGGGTACTGAATTGTAACTTAACTGCGGCTAATAAGGCGATTTTTGCAAAGAGAATATCTCCCGCAGGGAAGCTGCTACCATCAAATGCTTGCGCTCATTAGACTCCCCTCTGGAAGCGCATTCACTGCAAGCTGCAGATTCCCTCCTAACAGCAAGCTTTAGGATAGGGTACTGAATTGTAACTTAACTGCGGCTAATAAGGCGATTATGGCAATGAGAGTATCTCCCGCAGGGAAGCTGCTACCATCAAATGTTTGCCCTCGTTAGACTACTCTCTGGAAGCGCATTCACTTCAATCTACAGATTCCCTCCTAACAGCAAGCTTTAGGATAGGGTACTGAATTGTAACTTAACTGCGGCTAATAAGGCGATTTTGGCAAAGAGAATATCTCCCGCAGGGAAGCTGCTACCATCAAATGTTTGTCCTCATTAGACTCCCCTGTGGAAGAGCTTTCACTGCAAGCTGCAGATTCCCTCCTAACAGCAAGCTTTAGGATAGGGTACTGAATTGTAACTTACTTTCGCCTAATAATGCGATTTTGGCAAAGAGACTATCTCCCACAGGGAAGCTGCTACCATCAAATGTCTGCCCTCATTAGACTCCCCTCTGGAAGCGCTTTCACTGCAAGCTGCAGATTCCCTCCTAACAGCAAGCTTTAGGATAGGATACTGAATTGTAACTTACTTTCGCCTAATAATGCGATTTTGGCAAAGAGAGTATCTCCCGCAGGGAAGCTGCTACCATCAAATGTTTGCCCTCATTAGACTCCCCTCTGGAAGCGCATTCACTGCAAGCTGCAGATTCCCTCCTAACAGCAAGCTTTAGGATAGGGTACTGAATTGTAACTTAACTGCGGCTAATAAGGCGATTATGGCAAAGAGAGTATCTCCCGCAGGGAAGCTGCTAAGATCAAATCATTGCCCTCAATAGACTCCCCTCTGGAAGCGCGTTCACTGCAAGCTGCAGATTCCCTCCTAACAGCAAGCTTTAGGATAGGGTACTGAATTGTAACTTACTTTCGCCTAATAATGCGATTTTGGCAAAGAGACTATCTCCCGCAGGGAAGCTGCTACCATCAAATATTTGCCCTCATTAGACTCCCATCTGGAAGCGCTTTCACTGCAAGCTGCAGATTCCCGCCTAACAGCAAGCTGTAGGACAGTGTACTCAATTGTAACTTAACTGCGGCTAATAAGGGGATTTTGGCAAAGAGAATATCTCCCGCAGGGAAGCTGCTACCATCAAATGCTTGCCCTCATTAGACTCCCCTCTGGAAGCGCTTTCACTGCAAGCTGCAGATTCCCTCCTAACAGCAAGCTTTAGTTTAGGGTACTGAATTGTATCTTAATTTCGCCTATAATGCGATTTTGGCAAAGAGAGTATCTCCCGCAGGGAAGCTGCTACCATGAAATGTTTGCCCTCATTAGACTCCCCTCTGGAAGCGCTTTCACTGCAAGCTGCAGATTCCCTCCTAACAGCAAGCTTTAGGATAGGGTACTGAATTGTAACTTACTTTCGCCTAATAATGCGATTTTGGCAAAGAGACTATCTCCCACAGGGAAGCTGCTACCATCAAATGTCTGCCCTCATTAGACTCCCCTCTGGAAGCGCTTTCACTGCAAGCTGCAGATTCCCTCCTAACAGCAAGCTTTAGGATAGGGTACTGAATTGTAATTTACTTTCGCCTAATAATGCGATTTTGGCAAAGAGAGTATCTCCCGCAGGGAAGTTGCTACCATCAAATATTTGCCCTCATTAGACTCCCCTCTGGAAGCGCTTTCACTGCAAGCTGCAGATTCCCTCCTAACAGCAAGCTTTAGGATAGGGTACTGAATTGTAACTTACTTTCGCCTAATAATGCAATTTTGGCAAAGAGAGTATCTCCCGCAGGGAAGCTGCTACCATCAAATATTTGCCCTCTTTACACTCCCCTCTGGAAGCGCTTTCACTGCAAGCTGCAGATTCCCTCCTAACTGCAAGCTGTAGGACAGTGTACTGAATTGTAACTTAACTGCGGCTAATAAGGCGATTTTGGCAAAGAGAATATCTCCCGCAGGGAAGCTGCTACCATCAAATGCTTGCGCTCATTAGACTCCCCTCTGGAAGCGCATTCACTGCAAGCTGCAGATTCCCTCCTAACAGCAAGCTTTAGGATAGGGTACTGAATTGTAACTTAACTGCGGCTAATAAGGCGATTATGGCAAAGAGAGTATCTCCCGCAGGGAAGCTGCTACCATCAAATGTTTGCCCTCGTTAGACTACTCTCTGGAAGCGCATTCACTTCAATCTACAGATTCCCTCCTAACAGCAAGCTTTAGGATAGGGTACTGAATTGTAACTTACTTTCGCCTAATAATGCGATTTTGGCAAAGAGAGTATCTCCCGCAGGGAAGCTGCTATTATCAAATGTTTGCCCTCATTAGACTCCCCTCTGGAAGCGCTTTCACTGCAAGCTGCAGATTCCCTCCTAACAGCAAGCTTTAGGATAGGGTACTGAATTGTAACTTACTTTCGCCTAATAATGCGATTTTGGCAAAGAGAGTATCTCCCGCAGGGAAGCTGCTACCATCAAATGTTTGCCCTCATTAGACTCCCCTCTGGAACCGCTTTCACTGCAAGCTGCAGATTCCCTCCTAACAGCAAGCTTTAGGATAGGGTACTGAATTGTATCTTAACTGCGGCTAATAAGGCGATTTTGGCAAAGAGAATATCTCCCGCAGGGAAGCTGCTACCATCAAATGCTTGCGCTCATTAGACTCCCCTCTGGAAGCGCTTTCACTTCAAGCTGCAGATTCCCTCCTAACAGCAAGCTTTAGGATAGGGTACTGAATTGTAACTTAACTGCGGCTAATAAGGCGATTATGGCAATGAGAGTATCTCCCGCAGGGAAGCTGCTACCATCAAATGTTTGCCCTCGTTAGACTACTCTCTGGAAGCGCATTCACTTCAATCTACAGATTCCCTCCTAACAGCAAGCTTTAGGATAGGGTACTGAATTGTAACTTAACTGCGGCTAATAAGGCGATTTTGGCAAAGAGAATATCTCCCGCAGGGAAGCTGCTACCATCAAATGTTTGTCCTCATTAGACTCCCCTGTGGAAGAGCTTTCACTGCAAGCTGCAGATTCCCTCCTAACAGCAAGCTTTAGGATAGGGTACTGAATTGTAACTTACTTTCGCCTAATAATGCGATTTTGGCAAAGAGACTATCTCCCACAGGGAAGCTGCTACCATCAAATGTCTGCCCTCATTAGACTCCCCTCTGGAAGCGCTTTCACTGCAAGCTGCAGATTCCCTCCTAACAGCAAGCTTTAGGATAGGATACTGAATTGTAACTTACTTTCGCCTAATAATGCGATTTTGGCAAAGAGAGTATCTCCCGCAGGGAAGCTGCTACCATCAAATATTAGCCCTCATTAGACTCCCCTCTGGAAGCGCTTTCACTGCAAGCTGCAGATTCCCTCCTAACAGCAAGCTTTAGGATAGGGTACTGAATTGTAACTTACTTTAGCCTAATAAGGCGATTTTGGCAAAGAGAGTATCTCCCGTAGGGAAGCTGCTACCATCAAATGTTTGCCCTCATTACACTCCCCTCTGGAAGTGCTTTCACTGCAAGCTGCAGATTCCCTCCTGACACCAAGCTATAGGACAGTGTACTGAATTGTAACTTAACTGCTGCTAATAAGGCGATTTTGGCAAAGAGAATATCTCCCGCAGGGAAGCTGCTACCATCAAATGTTTGCCCTCATTAGACTCCCCTCTGGAAGCGCATTCACTGCAAGCTGCAGATTCCCTCCTAACAGCAAGCTTTAGGATAGGGTACTGAATTGTAACTTAACTGCGGCTAATAAGGCGATTATGGCAAAGAGAGTATCTCCCGCAGGGAAGCTGCTAAGATCAAATCATTGCCCTCAATAGACTCCCCTCTGGAAGCGCGTTCACTGCAAGCTGCAGATTCCCTCCTAACAGCAAGCTTTAGGATAGGGTACTGAATTGTAACTTACTTTCGCCTAATAATGCGATTTTGGCAAAGAGACTATCTCCCGCAGGGAAGCTGCTACCATCAAATATTTGCCCTCGTTAGACTCCCCTCTGGAAGTGCTTTTACTGCAAGCTGCAGATTCCCGCCTAACAGCAAGCTGTAGGACAGTGTACTGAATTGTAACTTAACTGCGGCTAATAAGGGGATTTTGGCAAAGAGAATATCTCCCGCAGGGAAGCTGCTACCATCAAATGCTTGCCCTCATTAGACTCCCCTCTGGAAGCGCTTTCACTGCAAGCTGCAGATTCCCTCCTAACAGCAAGCTTTAGTTTAGGGTACTGAATTGTATCTTAATTTCGCCTATAATGCGATTTTGGCAAAGAGAGTATCTCCCGCAGGGAAGCTGCTACCATGAAATGTTTGCCCTCATTAGACTCCCCTCTGGAAGCGCTTTCACTGCAAGCTGCAGATTCCCTCCTAACAGCAAGCTTTAGGATAGGGTACTGAATTGTAACTTAACTGCGGCTAATAAGGCGATATTGGCAAAGAGACTATCTCCCGCAGGGAAGCTGCTACCATCAAATGTTTGTCCTCATTAGACTCCCCTGTGGATGCGCTTTCACTGCAAGCTGCAGATTCCCTCCTAACAGCAAGCTTTAGGATAGGGTACTGAATTGTAACTTACTTTCGCCTAATAATGCGATTTTGGCAAAGAGACTATCTCCCACAGGGAAGCTGCTACCATCAAATGTCTGCCCTCATTAGACTCCCCTCTGGAAGCGCTTTCACTGCAAGCTGCAGATTCCCTCCTAACAGCAAGCTTTAGGATAGGGTACTGAATTGTAATT